>NW_027411673.1:0-277229 GCF_047663935.1 Musca autumnalis
TTTACTTTCTGTGTTAAGAAATAATGTTCTTCAAAATGTTTGTTACAGCGGAACAAACCCGTCATATAGATACAACTAAGAAAACAAAATTATAGATTTTTATGTTAGACTTTTATAAATTGTCTAACTTCGTCTGAAGTTCCGACACCGGGAATATCTTCAGAAAAGGGTTCTGAATACTCTACATTATATACCAAAGTGCGATTTTTTACGTTTTTGAGTTATATGACTTTTTTCAAGGTGGTCTCCTTGAAGAAAAAATATTTATACCTTCAGCATTTATGCTAACGAGGGTATATACACTTTCATACGGGCAAAATGTGCCTAATCGAAATAATGGTTTTAGACCCCAAGTATGTTTGGACGAAATGTGTTTCAGACAATTTGGAGTCGATTGAGCAATGTCCGTCCGTCTGTCTGGCTAGCTGGAGTTCACGATAACTCTCGAACGGATTAACCGATTCGGTATAAAATTTGGCTTTCCGCAATATTCGTCCAAACTTAGTTTAAGTTCGAAGATGGGTTGTATCAGTCCACTACTTCCGGTACCTTCCTCACAAATATTCAAAAATGTTCGGAAAATTTGTGCGCCCGATTACTCTAGTCCATACTTTGGACATGGTTAAATTTCTACTAGACTTAGATGAGGTTTCAAAATGGACTCAATCGGCTCACTCTTTCGGGTACCTCCACACAAAATTTCGGAAACGTTCAGTTTAGGTCCTGTTCTTGAATCGCTTCGTTTTTTGTTGTAGTAACTTGTATACACTGTCCTGCATATGTTCAGAATCGTTTTTTGCTGGTCAAAATTCTGTAACTATTGAACGGCTAGAGATATTTTCATAGTTCTTTTTTTGTTAGACAGATAACACAATCAACCTTTCAGACGAATTAGAAGTGGTCAAATTCGGTCTGGTAGTTGCAGATAAATTCAAGGTCAAATTTAAAACTTTTGAGCTTTTTAACTATTTTTCATCAAAATATGAGGGTTTTTGCGGCTTTTATATCTTCCTATGTATTAAAGATGGTCAAACACCAATAAATAAACAATAAAATTACCAAAAAATAAAAAAAATCGAAAAAAATGTCGACAAAATTTTTTTTTCAAAAAATTTTAATTTTTTCAAAAATTAAAAAAATTCTCCTTGGGTTTTCATAAAATTTATAAAACTCGTATAAAAACTCATATACTCAAAAAAATTAATTTGTGTCAAGAAGCTGTAATTCATATGGAAACAGTACAGAAAAACACACATTTTTTACCCATGTAATTTCAATAAATTAAAAAAAGTGTTAACGGACGGAGCGGGACGTGTACAAAAGTATATATGGGCTGAAAGAGGAGACTCTCTGTGAAAACAGAACTTTGTTCCATGTTGCTCCACAAAAGTTCTAGTCCACTACATTTCGAATTTCACTAAAATTTAGTACCTGAGGAAAAATAAAATAGCTCATGTTGTGTAAATGCTACGGTAATATACTAAAACGATTTTTAAAGGCCACAATCCTTCCTACCTTACAAAAAACGATGAATTACGATGAGCTACGTCTTTCTCGAGAAATTTGCCAACCTTACGTATTTCCCAAAAGTGGGGAAAATGTTCGTTTTTAGGGGCACACCACGCCCACACCTTGCAATATTTTTACCTAATTTTTTGGTTTCCTTAGTTTTAATATGTTTACTATCGAATCCCATATAGAAATTAAATATCTTTGACTAAACAAAATATTGATTTTTGGCCAGGAAAAACGATTCCTGAACCATTGTGCGCCGTGTGTAGTTGTTTGAGGTCAAGATAACTCTCGAAAGAATCTGCCGATTCTGTCCATAATTTAGCCTTCGTAATATTTTGTGAAAATATAGTTTAAGTTCAAAGATAAGCCATATCGCTCCACTCCTTCAGGTACCTCGCCCACAAAATTTCAAAAATGTTCGGAAAAATTGTGCGCATTATAACTCTTGAAGAGAATGACCGATTTGGTACATACTTTACACGTCGTAATATATCTACCAGACATAGATCATGTCCGAATATGTCCACTCCTTCGGGTACCTCCCACACAAAAATTTCGGATAGTTCACTTTAATACCTGCTCTCGAATCACTTTGATTTTAGTTGAAGCAACCTGCATTCGCTGCTTCCATTACGGCGGTAAAATCTATTAATGTTTTTATTTTTTTGCCGATCAATATTTTAGTTCATTATAACCTTTTTTATGGGTTTACCCGCGTTCATTGTGCTGGAATGAATAAAATAGGTAAAATAAGAATAGGTGGTAGGAACAACAAAATTTGTTCACTAATCCGCGTTCGTTAAGACCGTGTTCGTCTGTAATATTCTTATTAAAGCTTACTTTTAAATATTATATATTAAAATATTTAAAACAGTGCTTCGCTATCCGCTTGTGGTTAAAAACGGGCCAGTAAATCCTAACAAATTGTAAGAAATTCTACTTGCGAGGTGAAAATTTTTTTTCGTTATAATCGTGGTCGTTTTAAGAAGTTGAATGTGTGTACAAATTTTAAGAAAAAAACTTTTGAACACAAAACTTTGTTCGTTATAAACGTAGTTTCTTATAACCGATTTTCGCTATATCCGAATTCTACAGTGTAATTCTTTGTTTTAGCTTTCTTTTGCATATAAAGCATTAAAAATGTTTAAAAAGCCCAAAAGTCCTCCGCTATCAATTTTTGCCTTAAAAACAGGCCAAATTACTTATAGCGCATCGTCCATATATTCTCGTTTTGGAATAACCTCCACATATTTTGAAGATCTTACCCATGCATTTAGTAGCATTTTTAAAAATTGTGGTTAAGATATCGCAAAAATTACGGTTTAACATGTTGATATATTGGTGTCCTTATAACTAACTATTCACTTCGAAGTGTGTGAAAAGCATTTTTGGTGGATCTATGTACATGAATTGTTACATTTTCTAAAAAGACATTATTCTAACTTTTCAAACAACAATATCGCCCTTACGAACAAAAATTTTGTAGTAGGTAGAGTAAAAACAAAATACTAAGTGCTGAAGAACAAATACTATAAAAAACAACCATAAGCCCAATACCGACGAAAAAATGTTCAAATGTCCATAATTACCTCATTTTTAATACACGAAAAAATAACGGCAAAAAACGGCACGCGTTATGAATTAATTTTGAAATAAAACACTTTCACTAAACTACAAAATTAAAATGTTCACACCTCTCAGATATATGGTCTGTTCCAGTACTGCAAGAATCTACTAATTTTTACTATTTTTCCGATAACATAAAGGAAAAAATGTTATCGTAGTAAAAAAAATAGTAGCTTCTTGCAGGTTGTGGAACAGAGCAATAATAACTTGATTTTTTGAAATGTGTCACTCTTTGACTAAATGAGCGATATGGCCTTGATATTTTCTGTACACAGGTAGAATTTTTGTACCTTATAACCGTATAATAATAGTTGTTCCAAAAACCTAATTTCATTTTTTTAATTAATCTGCGTGTTTTGCGTTCTCAGTCCTCTGTGCAACGGTAATATCATTCTTCTAAGCTCTCTGGAATGTATCTTTGGTCTGTTCGTTCCCTAAAAGTTCTACTTCACTAAATTTGGAATTTCACTAAAATTTAGTACCTTAGGAAAAAGAAAATAGCTGTCTACATGTAAAACGCTACGGTAATTTATTTAAACGTTTCTTAAAGGCCAATAATACTTCATACCTAAAAAAAAACAATGAACACAGTATCTGTTATAGTTTCCGAGAAATAGTTATTTCATTCTCCACAAATTTGCAATCATTACGTATTTTCCAAAATGGGGGAAAATGTCTGTACGCCATGCCAATATCTTCCAATATTTTGACCCACATTAAATGTTCCCATCACAGCGTCCTATATAACAGACGGTCTTTAAAACCTAAAATAAAATCAATCATAAATGATAAAAGTTGTCTCTTATTTTTCTTAGTCTCATCCTAAAACAAGCAAAAAGTATGAATAAAGTCGTCTGGCATTAATGGGTAAAAAATGACACCGATGGCACGCATTTTTTGTGTGCACTGTATTGGGGAACTTTTTTTTGTTTTCTAATAATAATTTATTTTATTTGTATTTTACATTTTTAAATATGTACATGATTACAGAAAATTGCCAGAAATGAACTGACATTGCAACAAATGCAAAAACCAATAATCAGTTCATAAATTTTCGCGAACCTAACAATAGCGTTGTCTGTATTTTAAAAGAACACAAATTTAATAAAAAATATTTTAAATTAGCAAAATGGAGTTTTTGGGACTTTTCTATCAAAACATACAATCCGCTTTAAGCACATTACAAATAGGTATGTTGTAATTGCATGTGAAAACGGAATGAGTAGTGTTAAGTGTTTATATGGATGGATGAATAATTTTTAAGACCATATCTCAGTAAAATTCAAAAAATGAAATAATAATAATGGAACACATAATATTATTATTTTTCCTATTAAGTGTATATTAAGTGTGAACATCATCACTCATACATATAATATATGAAGACATTTTTATAATATTGAATGAAAGAAACTTGTTTTCAAAGTCTGACACACCTTCAACTAACCATGTGGTAAACAATCAGATATTTTGGAATTTCAGATATTCAAAACAATGCTACTAAAACTAACGTTTAAAATTAAAATCATAACAATAAGCATAAAATGTGGTTTATGTACAGAGTGCAGCACAATACACGGACACAAAGGCTACAGTCGGGCGGGGCCGACCATGTCATACCCTACACCTTTACACAAATCAAAATTTCTTTATGGAACAAATTAACTTATTGTAAGAAATAACTTTGTGGATTCTGGTACCGTATCACACCAAGCTTAACATAATAATAAGGTAGACTTCTCTCATATCAATGAGTGATTGTAGCCCGTTTCATATTCGCTCAATGATATGGGGCCCACAGCTTATCTCCGAATCCGAACGGCGTGTTCTAAGACACGACTTGTAGAGAAGTTTTACATGGCTGAAACACTCAGAAAATGTCGCAAACCTTACTGAAAGAAAATTTGCCACCGTTGAAAATTTGATTTTGCCTGACTGTGGAATCGTTTTGAAAAAAAGTGACAAAGCGACCCATGCTGCAATGTATGTTAAAACTCCACCATGTAATTTGCAAGAATGCAAAAACTGGGAATGGGAAAATGTCGTTCTCTACACAAAACTCATTTTATATTAAGCTGTAGGCCCATTATCTAGCAGATGCGTTATTGCAATTTTCATCAGGGGAAGATCAGTAGTTCTATTTCCATATGTAGGTTTCTTTGCCGGTATATGCCCTCCAGGAAAAAAAATATAGGCCAAATTTTTTGTATTTTTCATACAAAAGTAATGGTCCATTTCACCCGCTAAATAATATCAGATCATAACCCAAAACTGTAAGCATCTTCTTCTACGTAAACTCTTACCTCGTACAAAATTTCTTGATTATTGAGCTTATAATTGCAGCCTCTATCGTGTTTATAATTACACTACAAACAAATAACAGGGTATATTAGGATGTAACTCTGTTATCTTATCATGTACACCAACACAATTGACATCGATAGAAAGGTCAATCGTTCCTCTTCCAAGTATAATTTACTTGCCCGGAATGTCTCTTCCAGGAATAAAGATATAAACTATATATTAAAGATTTTCACAATTTTCACACAAAAGTAGTGGTTCTCCATTTTTCGCGGTCCTTAAGAAGAAAAAGCCTTACAAACATGACGAATTTTGGAGAAAATATGTATTTAAAAATGAGAAAATAGATACATAAGTCAATAGCAAGTTTTTGAAACTAAAGGACTATTATTCACGGCTTAACTTAAGTTTAATATTTTAGGAGATTGTCTATGCTTCGTTTTTCTACTTAAAACAATTCCTCTAAATTTCAATGGTTGCCACATATTTTGGTTATATATATTGGGCAAAATGAAATATTTAATATAGATGTATGGATTTCCTTAAAGCTATAGTTACTTTTCATGCAAGAACCGCCACTAGTACCAAAATCAAGCCAAGGGTCTGTAGATTTTAAAACTGTTTAGACTTTTTGCGGACATTTGCGGTTTTGGCGGTTATGGTCACACTGTGGTAAGGGGTAATATGTATTTTTGCATTTGTATGTAACATACAAAAGGAAACGAAATAGACCCTTTTGGGGATATACATATAATCACTTTCTGAGTCGATTTATGCATGTCCGCCCGTATGTCCATGTATTTTTGTTTCGCAACGTACAGTTCGCATTTCTTGTCCGATTCAGCTGAAAATTGTAGAATATAATCTTTTTAGAAACAGGAAGACGCTATTGCTATTGGTTAAAATCAGATTTGGATATAGCTCCCATATACATATATTTTCGCCCAAACACTCTTTGTCTGTTAAATTTTGATGAAATTTAGAATGTGTGACGGAATATTGTGTAGTAATAAGTGTACCATGTTATATACAAATCAGTTTCAAATCGATATATATATATATATTTCCTATATGTATTTTACATATTCATCATATAGTCGGCCTCTCCCGACTATGATCCTTTCCTTACTGGTTAGGTGCTGAATTTATTTTTTTGGAATATTTTTAAGTAATTTTATTATCCTTTCTTATATTTATGTCCAATACAATGTTTTTTGTGCTATTAGTGATTTCTTCTATCATGGTAACTTGGAGCCGCACTGAAACTCGTGAAAGAAAAATAAACGGTTTTGGGGTTATACACTTTAATACATTTTTTTTCTTGTTTGGGACACCCTAATGTTGCAACACGCCAAAACGTGGAAATTCCACCTGTACTGATAACCAAAAATACGTTATTACGGGTACATACATCTGCAGAAAAAATGTGATTAAATCTTATAAAGTACCGGAAAATGGATGGTAACCCTATGGAGGCTGTGGTGGAAAGTGGACCGATATCACATTTCTTTATAAGGTGGCTTTCTGAGTTCATTATTTAAATCCATTGGGTTTGAATATTTGGTTAACATATGCTGAAATAAGTCAAGATATGAATCGTATGGGAGTATACAAAATCATGGACCTGTACTGAAAATTTTCGGGGGATGTTTACCAAGCAATAAGAACTCCTGCTACCGGTTTACAGCAAATTCGATTGAACAATTTGTTGGTAATTGTAAAATACTTCAAATCAGAATGACTCGTTGCATGGGAACCACGCGAAAAGTTAGACCTAGGACTACAATATTTTTGTTAGTGTGTTTTTAGGTCAGTAGGACCCATTGATAAAAATTTCAGTTCTATATATTGTCTAGCAGTATTTTTGTCACACCTTCCCATGTAAGTGTGCAATGTGGAAAGGGTATTATAAGTTTGTTTTTCGAAAAATGCATGTAACCCACGTTATACCAAAATTCCATATCTCGACGAAATAAACCGATTTTGAGATGTGTGACAGTCCGTCCGTCCATTAAAAATTTTACGCACGCTACATGCCGTAATTATGGACCAATCTTCACGAAATCGTGAAATATTTACGCTCTGTAGGTCGCAATGGTAGTCTGATCGCAGCAAAATTTTATGTAAGGTTTGGGTTTAAGACAGAAAAGTAGCTTGCAAATTTAACTTGATAATCAGCTAAATGGACCAACATTTTTGTGTGAAAATTGGTCAATTTTAAGATGTGTTCATATATTTTTCGTGATCTCCATAAAAGCGTCTCTATTTCTGGCTTCACTCAGTAGGGTTGAGAGATTTATCATTTAAGAATATTGTCAATGCTTGATTTTTCTTTCCGTCCTCTGGATTATGGTTTGGAGCAGTTTGTATTTTGCGTTCCTAATTATATGTCCAATATATGACTTTTTTCTTCTTTTATTGTTCCAATGAGTTCCTGTTGACGGTTAATCCTTGACAGAACCACTGAATTTGGTATTAAATGTGTTCATTGAATTTTCAGGATACGACATTTTAAAGGCTTCCAATTTCGTTGAACCGTACAACAGGACCGACCAGGCATAAATTTTAATGAATCATATTTATGTCATGACTACATAAAATATTTCAATCACGAAAATTCTGGCGAAATTTTATTTTCGGGAATAGATTTTTCTCGAGAAAACATTCCTCCTATCATGAATAATGTGAAAAAATAATCATTAAACTTGGCAGCACTGAAGGGTATTTTTCATACTTTGTGTCAGGGTGCCAAGTTGGTGGTTTTCCCGCTACTTGTGGTGATTTTTGACGTACAAAAACCACTGTTTATGCACGAATGTCAACTGTTTTAAGGTAAAAATCGCTACAGACCTATGGTGCGTATGTGGCTGTAGCGATTTTTACCTCGGAACAGTTGGCATCCCTGCCTTGTGTACCATAATTGTTGCGACTTTAATTGTGTTTGTGACTTTAGAAAAAAATAACAAACTTAATCAAATAAATAAATCATTTATAAATCAAAGATATTCAAAAGATGCTACTAATTATGGAAAACATCAAATGTGATTGGAAAATTCCAAGGGGACAGTTAAAAATGACTCCATTGTGCTATGGAACTACCACTATCATGAAAGTATTAAAAACGAGTGTTTTTAATTAAATAATGGTAAAAATTTAAAAAGTATGAATTTTGAAATGAAAATAATTGAAAATATGCATTTATCCAGAGTTTTTATGCAACAATTTATTATGTGCAAAACTCTCCCATCCCATCGTTTATCGGTACAAAAAGTAGAGAGTGACTGAGTTTGCAAACTAATGTTATTTTATAAAATGTGTTAAATTTTAATAAATTTTTCAATCACAAGTTACAAATTTTAGTATAAAATCCCAACAAAAGAATTTATTTTGCATGTTTTGTGCAAAGTTTATGGGAAATACTAAGATTTTTTCTAAACTCCCTTCAGTTTTGCAGGGGAGATTTTTTTTGGAGGAAAACACATGTGTGAGAGCGTTCATATTACCTAACATTTCTCTATCGGACTTTTTTTTTTGTGCGGAATTTTTTGTTTGTTATAGGAAAGAAGAGAAAAGAGAAAAGAGAAATTTCGCACGGAATTTTCATACGTGATTGGGCTGTATATCTTCATTCCTGGAAACTATGTTAAACCCATGTAACTTATATTTAGAACAGGAATGCTTGACCTCTCCATTTATGTTAATTATGTTGATGTACGTACTCAGATAACAGAGTTACAGCGTAGTATATGCAGGGATCCCTTAGTTTTAATTGTGGGTAGTGTAACCTTAATCACGCTACATGTCGCAGTTATAGTTCAATACTGACAAATGTTTGCACGAGATAATAGTTTTGATCAAGGATAGTGCCAATTATTGTTGATAATGATGGGATAGTATTTAGCGTGTAATATTGACCATAACTTTTGTGGGAAAAATATCGAAATTTAATTTTTAATCAGTAATTTAAATACTGGGGGTATATTCGGACAACTTACGAAACTAAACTTGAAAGCCAACTCTTGACCTCTCACTTGATGTAAATCAATGTAGCAGTTGGATAAAGGAACTACTGTCTAGATGAGAAAAATAAAAAACACAAAAAAGTCGCCGGAGCGCTTATTAAGTTGAATGCGAACAAAGTTCACATTTTTAGGGTATTTTTAGGTTTTCACGATATTGAAATAGGTTTAGAGCTAATGTTGTAGCAGTGAAAATTGTCTACAAGATTGGTCTTTGTGATATTTTTGTTGGTTTTAAAATTTTTGAGATATTGAAGTTCAAATTGGGATGCGATCAATGCATTGCCGTATCTCCTCCCTACAAAACAATGTTCATAGATGAGAAAAATCCAAAAACAAGAAAAGACGCTAGAGCGATTTTTAAATACATCGTGATCAAAGTTCACAGTTTTAGGGGTTTTTTAGGCTTCCTGGATATATGCGCAACACTGTATTACTTCAGAAAATGTTAATTTGCATTAACACCCCGAAATTTGACACCTTGTTCTAGGCATACATTTCGTAATTAACCTTATAATGACGACACCTAACAATGAACTTGACATTCAAATTTTCATTTTAAAAGAAACCATTACCTGAATCTAACAATGAATTCAATGAAATGCATAAATTCATTTATGAACCGGTTCTTTGTCGTTGGACACATGCACACAAATACTTTAAGCTGCTGTATTGGCGTTGGCCATCCCCAACAACAACAAGAATATGAAAACAAGAAACAATAGCGAGCAGCAAGAATTTGGAATTAATTGCCACAAAATAGAAACTAGTTAGTTATGTATTAGCCCAACATTCAGTTAGTTAAAAGAAATATTATCTCTAAATCTATCAATGGATTTTGACAGATCGTGCAATATGATTGTGTGAAGAACTTGTTCCATTCCAAAGAAACTAAGCAACCAAAGGTGGAATGATTTTATGTATTTTTCGGTTAAACATCCTAAGTGTTTGGTAGGCATCAATAATAAAATCTAATTAAACTTTAATGGTTTAACTTCAGTGGATATTGACCCATAATGTGGATATCAAGTTGTATTGTGTTTAAAGATAGATTTCATGTCAATGAACTTAATTTTTTATATCGGTATGTTGTATTAAAGAAACACGTGCGCCGATAATTCACATTAATATGTGATAAAAAGTTTTCGTCCAAGGGCCGCGCGGCGCAAAATATGGGAAATGCCAAGTAATAGATTATTCCATTATATACCTTGACTAAAAACGTCAAACACTATAACAAAACATGAACCTAGGTCTACAATTTTTGGTATATAAGTTTTTAGACAAGAAATATCCATAAATGCCAGATTATAGGTGGTAATTCGGTCAGAATATGTAGCTAAATACTTCAAAATACCTGAAATAGGGGCTATATCAATACATGGACCTATATCCACAATTTCCTGCAGTTACGTTTTGTGGCCATTAAGAATTTTAATCCGGGTTTCGAAGTCGGAGTTTAGCAAATTTTGCTGGAGTCGGAGTCGTGAACAAAAGCTCGACTCCGGGCAAAATTATTTTTTTCTAAATATATAAAAATAATTTTTATTTAATTTTTATATGGTAGAGAGATAAACATTAATAAATTTTGGGAATTGTGTTTATTAATTTTATAAGAACGAACAAGTAAGCAAATGTTATAGTCGGACGATGTGATACCCTACACCACTGCCCCTGGGAGTTAGCTGTCAGCAAATCAAAATTCCTTTATGGAACAAATAAGCTTATTGTAAGAAATAACTTTGTCGATTCTGCCACCTTATCACATTAAGCTTGGGACCTACAGCTTATCGCCGAGTCCGAACGGCATGTCCTAAGATGCAACTTTTACAGAAGTTTGATATGGCTTAAATACTCAGAAAATGTCGACAAAATTACTGAGGTGTATTTTGCCACCGTTGAAAGTTTGATGTTACCTCTCCGGGAATCGAACCCACTACATTCTGCGTACAAGGCGGATGTGAAGTTGAAATATAGCTCCACTCTATGGAATAATATTAGAAACGAAAATACATAATGATTTTTTTGCTTTGAGCGTATAAAATGTCTCCGAAGTCTATTCTTCAAATATTAAAAAAAAATGTAAAATTTCCATGTTTTGACATATCTAATAGGGTGCCACCGTGGTGCACTGGTATGTACACCCGCCATTCACGATAAATGCCCCTGTTCGGTTCCTAGGCCAGGCCACATAAAATTTTCAACGGTTTCAAAACACTTCTCATTAATGATGGCGACATTTTCGGAGTATTTCAGCCATGAAAAACTTCTCTACATGCAATGTCTTAGGACGAGTCGTTCGGACTCGCCGACAAACAGTAGGTCCCTTATCATTAAGCTTGTGTGAATCGGGGTGAACTCAATTATATGAGAGAAGCCTCACTTGTCCCTACTGGGATGTTTGTGGAACAATTTTGTATATCATATATACTATTTCTAATAAAAGTTCCAAAATTGAAAAATTGACATTGGTAGCCCCTTCCTTTTTGGAATACACCTAATATAAATAAATATATAAGGCGCTGCAAATATACCCAATTACAATGCAGTTTGCCATATCTGACCGTGAAATTTTCGACAGACGGACACTGCCCCAATTTTATTGAACACTACAAATGCTCTTTACACATTTTCAAAGGGAACGTTGTGAAATTGTTGAAGATCTATCGTCCAAAAAAAAATTGCACTTTTACCATACATATGCTTGGAAATGCACGCGATTTGTGCTTTTTAGGGTATTTCGAAAATAGTTCATTGTGGATATACATACCTATGTATATTGTGATATCAAGTAAAAACCGCTAATAATGAGTGGAAATTCAAATAATTTGCATGAAAACAAATTTATGATTCCCAAAAGTATTCATATTTAATTATACGCCAGGAAGGGGTGGGTGCCTTCACCAAAATTAATATTTCAACAAGTAAAAAGTCGTTAAGTTCGGCCGGGCCGAACTTTTTATACCCTCCACCATAAAATAGTCTTAATTAAAATGGAATAATTAGGGCCCTTTCACAATTTTAGGTGGAACAACTTTTTGACAATGGATAGACGCCTACTGCCTCCCACTATTGCTTAAATTACACTGTGAACACAAATGTTGGGACAGAGATAATTCCTTTTGGAGATGAAAGCCATTGCCGTGTATATATTAAAAACCCCGAAGGACAGATGCGCCGTGAGTCGAACTTTCGTGTTATGGCGTGATGAAGTTTTTGCAAGAGACCCTGTAAGCCATCATGAAATAGCATTATATCTTTGTTTGTTGTTTTTGTAGAGCACTTAAGCAACAGTGAACAAAGATATAACGCTAATTCCTGATGGGTCTCTAACAAAAATTTCATCACGCCATAACGCGAAAGTTCGACTCACGGCGGATCTGTCCTTCGGGGTTCATAATATACTCACCAAGGCCTTTCTTCCCCAAGAGGAATTTTCCGTGCCCCAGACTTTCACCACCTACGGGGCTATATCAAAGAGTCAACCTATCTTTAATTTTTTTGCGGGAAAAGTTGTATAGCTTTATAGTTTATATAGAACTTCAAGATTCAAATTGAGGGTAGTTTCATAAAAACAATCTAGACCCTCAAAAATGGACCCATGTTGACGAATTTTAGTGAAGAAATTTCGTGACCACTGAAAATTCCCGAAAATCGGGAGGTACAGTTATATGGGGGATATACCAAAACATGGACCTATATTGACGATTATTTTTGAATAGACAAAATTGTAGCAAAAATTCTCAAAATACCGATCATTACAGCTAGTACGGTTAAAAATTGCAGCTAAAATTCTCAAAATACCGAAAATCGGGAGATATTGTTATATGGGGGCTATACCAAAACATGGATCTATGTTGACGATGTTTTGTTAGACATGTTTTATGACCACTGAGAACTTCAAATGTCAAATTACAGCTATTTCGGTTAAAAATTGTAGCTAAAATTCTCAAAATACCGAAAATCGGGATGTACTGTTATATGGGGGCTATACCAAAACATGGACCTATGTTGACGATGTTTGGTGGAGATGTTTCATGACCACTGATTACACTATAAACAAATAACTGGATGTATTCGGCTGTAACTATGTTATCTGAGCACGTAAATCAACATAATTGGCATCAATGGAAAGGTCAACAAATGGCCTTCCAAATGTTATTTACGTGGGCGGAATGTATCTTCCATTAAAAATTTGCACAAGTTTCACACAAAAGTTGTGGTCCATTTAAGCCTCTGAATATTATCTGATCACTATCTCAATTGCAAGCTTCTTCTTTGTCATATACTCTTACCTTAGTTAAAATTTCGAGGAGATCGGACTATTATTGTGAAATACAGAGCAACTACAAAATCGGATAAAAATTATGTTTTTGGTCCAATTCACCAGCTAAATATTTCACTATCATCACCAATAACAATATGTGTCTATTCTGGTCTGAACCCGACCTCCATGCAAAATTTCATGACGGTCCATCGGTCCATAATTGCGTCCTGGAGTTTGATTACAATTTATAATGGACAGACGGACGGACGGACACACATCTCAAAATCGCTTTATCTCATCGAGATATGGAAATTGCTATACCACATTGGGGGTCTAGAATCGATATTTCGCGGTGTTACATGAATTTTTCCCAAAACAACCTTATAATACCCTTTCCACATAGTGTTGTAGGGTATAATAATCTTAATTTACATACCATTGCCCGTGGTTTCAATTTTTAACAAAATATATAATATCAACAGATCAGATTTTGGTGCCAAAATACCTAAATTGTTTAATTACGATAGAATGCCAGAAATAAACGTAATGAAAATTATGACATCTTAGACAGCTTGGCATGTCGCCGTGGGCCGTAGCCATATTGTAATTTTGTGGTTTTGGAGGTTTGAAAGTGTTAAGAATATAATTTCGTTATTATTTGATTTCAATCACTGACTTGAAAAAAAATGACTTTTTGCCTCAAAAATCTGTCATTGGCCCCATCGTGCAATGGAATGATCGGCTTAAAAGCGACAACAACGTTGGTAGTTAGCAGTACCAGATTTAAGCATCCTTAATGAATATTCACTTGGCTGTCTCAGGACAAAAAACATCACCTTTTGCAGCAAAGGTACGTACCCGTCTAAACGTTACAAATGAACCTCGAACAGACACAACACGGAAGTTGGACATCTGTAAACTGCAAACACAACAGATAGCCACGGTATATTTCACTCAACTAGCCCAATTGCTTAATGAAAGCACTCTTCGTCCCGATAACACATCAGCACAATGGCAAAATATTGCCCACTCCATGCAAACTGCAGCAAAATCCATACTTGGATACCAGAGGCCTCCATCAAGGAACCTATGGTATGACCAGGAGTGTCGTGCTGCTAGCGAAGACAAAAAATGTGGCGCATAGTGCTACTTTGCAATCAGTAGCAACGCGTAACGCACGAGAGAGGTATCGGGAGAAAAAGAGATAAGATAAGAGGGTTGTCAGATATGGCGATTTCTCGCCAAACATGGCAAATTGTCAATGCATTTTGCGATTTTATTTTTAATGCGGCGCACAGTGCGAAATATGGGCACTTTAGTGGAACTTTACTCATAAATTTTAATGTAAAAAAGTTTCTTATATTTGTGGGTCGTATATGGATAAATATGGGTCACACAGACTCGCGGTTTCCTATAGCCCCCACGTATCGGTGGCGACCGTTTTTACGTATTAGGTTCATTTTTCAACCGATTTTGCTGTAAAATGGTATATTGGGGTTTCAGTGGATGGAGAATATCTGTACAAATGTTGTCAATATTTGTTAGCGTTTTGGTATAGTACCCATTGAGCGGTACTGGCCCACACGACATATTTTAAAGGTTCCAAGCATATTTACCAACCTTTTTTGCTTGTATTTTGGCATTTTTTGTTCTTCGTAGGTAGAAAATCGTTTTGTGAAATATTAGCAACGTACATTCTCGTTTTGAAAAGAAAATGTTCTAATAAAACAAGTTAAATCATAGATCCTTGCTTTAGCCCTAAACGCCCTTCCCCCAAACATCCACAAACATTAAAAAATGAAAATCAAAAAATATATTTTTGAGATTTTTATACCCTACACCACTATGTGGGGAGTCGATCCGACTCTCCGTCTGTCACCAAATTTTGGGTGCTGATGAAGGTCCCGGAGGGGAAGAAGCCTATTGATTTCGGTGAGGATCGGATAATATTCAGGGATCAGAATGGGCAAAAAACTTATTTGGAGAAAAAGTCAACGTTTTATTTCAAAGCGATTATCTCCGCTTCTATAAAGGGTATATCAATGCTGCTAATGAAAGAAGAAAATATCACCTTTGCGATGTAACGTAGGTTGCCGTAGGTGGTCAAACAATGAAGATATCGCAATAGCCGCTAATCGAACCAAACTTTTAATTTTTGCTTTTTATACCCTCCACCATAGTATGGAGGGTATATTAAGTTTGTCATTCCGTTTGTAACACATTGAACTAATCATTTGCGACCCTATAAAGTATATATATTCTTGATCAGGATAAAATTCTAAGACGATCTAGCCATGTCCGTCTGTCCGTCTGTTGTAATCACTCTATCGTCCGCAATAACTGAGATAGAGTGCTGAAATTTGGCACGCGAGGGTATTTTTTCCATAGGCAGGTCAAGTTCGAAGATGGGCTATATCGGTCCACTCTTTGTTATAGCCCCCATATAACGGTACCTCGGGATTTGAGGTATTTTGACGTTCCTCGCCACATTTGCAGACCGAATTAGCTATAATTTGGCACTTAGGGTTCCTAGTGATCAACAAACTTATATGCCAAAGGATATGGGCATAGGTCCATGTTTTGGTATAGTCCTCATATAACGGTACCTCCCGATTTTCGGTATTTTGAGAATTTTAGCCATAATTTTTAACCGAACTATCTGCAATTTGACATTTGAGGTTCTCAGTGGTCATGAAATATCTCCACGAAACATCGTCAACATAGGTGCATGTTTTGGTATAGCCCCATATATCAGTACCTCCCAATTTTCGGTATTTTGAGAATTTTAGCTACAATTTTTAACCTAACTAGCTGTAATTTGACATTTGAGGTTCTCAGTGGTCATAAAACATCTCCACGAAACATCGTCAACATAGGTCCATGTTTAGGTATAGCCCCCATATATCGGTACCTCCCGATTTTCGGTATTTTGAGAATTTTAGCTACAATTTTTAACCGAACTAGCTGTAATTTGCCATTTGAGGTTCTCAGTGGTCATGAAACATCTCCACCAAACATCGTCAACATAGGTCCATGTTTTGGTATAGCCCCCATATAACAGTATCTCCCAATGTTCGGTATTTTGAGAATTTTAGCTGCAATTTTTAACCGTACAAGCTGTAATGATCGGTATTTTGAGAATTTTAGCTACAATTTTGTCTATTCAAAATAATCGTCAATATAGGTCCATGTTTTGGTATATCCCCCCATATAACTGTACCTCCGATTTTCGGGAATTTTCAGTGGTCACGAAATTTCTTCACTAAAATTTGTCAACATGGGTCCATTTTTGAGGGTCTACATTGCTTTGATGAAACTACACTAAATTTGACTCTTGAAGTTCCCTGCAGCTATAAAACTTTTCCGCCAAAAAATTTAAAGATAGGTTGACTCTTTGATATAGCCCCGTAGGTGGTACCTTTCACCTAGCTGAACACATTTTTTTAGATTAGATTAGATAACACTGTGCAACAAAGTGGAGATGAAAGTCTGGGGCACGGATAATTCCTCTTGGGGAAGAAAGGCCTTGGTGAGTATATTATGAACCCTGAAGGACAGATCCGCCGTGAGTCGAACTTCCGCGTTATGGCGTGATGAAATTTTTGTTAGAGACCCGGGAAATAGCGTTATATCTTTGTTCACTGTTGCTTAAGTGCTCTACAAAAACAACAAACAAAGATATAATGCTTGCAAAAACTTCATCACGCCATAACGCGGAAGTTCTACTCACGGCGCATCTGTCCTTCGGGGTTTTTAATATACACACACCAAGGGCTTCATATCCAAAAGGAATTATCTCTGCCCCAACATTTGTGTTCACAGTGTAATTTAAGCAATAGTGGGAGGCAGTAGGCGTCTATCCATTGTCGAAAAGTTGTTCCACCTAAAATTGTGAAAGGACCCTAATTATTCCATTTTAATTAAGACTATTTTATGGTGGAGGGTATAAAAAGTTCGGCCCGGCCGTACTTAATGACTTTTTACTTGTTTAATAATAATGACGAATATCACAGCTTTGGTTGGCGACCTTCCAAAAACATCCCTTTTTCGATTTTTTGTGCAATCACACTAGAGGTCGGAATTTTGATCGGATTCTCACGAACTTTTGGGGGTTGATGGCATTGCATTTTTTTTTTATTTGAGTTGTACTGACGGTGCACTTAAATGCGTTTCAACAAAATTGACCTGTATTAATGAAGACATTTAGAGCGAAGGCGCTAAGCTATCCCAATTTTAATATTTTGAATTTTACCAGTCAAAAGCTTATGTACAGGGGTTGTGGTGTAGGGTATCACATTTCTAGTTGTTTCGCGAGGTATATCGCAAAACTGAGTATGAGGTTTTAGTCATGGGATACTTAGCAATGGAATTCAACTTTGGAATTTGGTATAGGAGTTACTATTACTCTTACGATGTGTGGAATTGCAAATGGGCCATATCGGTCCACGTTTTGATACAGCCCCAATAGAATGGTACCACCCGATTCCCGGTATTTTGAAGGTTTTAGCCTCATTATCGTACAAAAATGGCTGAAATGTTGAACTTAGTCTTCGTTGATGATGTAAAACTTTCCTCCAGAAACTTGTCGGTACAGGTTCATGCCTTCATATAGCCCCCAAAAGAATGGTACCGCCATATTTCCATTATTTTGAAGGTTGTGGCCTCAATATTCCGTCGAAATTACTGAAATTTGGATTTTGGTCTTCATGTGGGGTATTAAACGTTAAATATGAAATTTGTCGGTATAGGTCCACGACTTGGTATAGCCCCTATACAACGGTACGTCCCTATTTCCGGTATTTTGACGGTTGTGGCCTCAATATTCCACCGAAGTGGCTGAAATATGGTATTTGGTCTTCATTTGGGGTATTAAACGTTCCATATGCAATTTGTCGGTATAGGTCCACACCTTCATAAGATTTTTAGTCTCATTATCACACCGAAATGGCTGAAATTTGGTAATTAGTCTTCGTTGGAGGTATAAAACTTCCCCCAGAAATTTGTCGATATAGAGCCAAGCTTTCAAATAGCCCCCATAGAACGGTACCTCCCGATTTTCAGTATTTTGAAGACTGTGACCACAGCTACCAACCGAAATGGGTAAAATCCTTTCTAACTGAAATTCGTCGGTATAGGTCCACGTTTCGATATAGCCCCAAAAATCGGTACCTCCCGGTTTTCGTAATTCTGAAGGTTGTGACGTCAATATCCCACCGAAAGACTGAAATTTGTTATTTAGTCTTCCATAGGGTTATAAAATATTCCAGAAAAGAATTATCAGCATAGCTCTGCGGGTTCCTATATCCCCCATAGAGGCGTACCTCTTGATTTCGGTATTTTGAAGATCTTGCCGGAATATCGGAAATTTGGTATTTAGTCACTGTGGTTCTAAAAACTTTCCGCCAGATGTTTGTGGGTATAAATCGACCTTTTGCTATAGCCCCCATGAAACGGTACCTCCCGAATTTCGGTATTTTGAAGGTTAGCCACATTGTTTTAGGAAACTTATTGTTCCATTTTACTTCAATACAACTCATGGTGAAAGGTATAACAAGTTCGGCCTGGCCGAACTTAACGCCCTTCTTATTTGCTGTCGGTTATAAAGCAGCCCTACGTTCAGAGCTATTCCAAACCATGTCGACATTTCGTATCCCCGCAAAGCTCATTCGATTTTATAAGATGGCATTAACTGAAACTCGGTCCTCATTTGAAATAGGAAAGAACCTCTCTAAAGAGTTTAGTACCAAAGGAGGTATGAGAAAAGGAGACAGCCATACGTGTGAAGGTTATACGAGATGCAAGGGGAAGTCGAGACGCGACTTGGTTTCCAAATTGTAGAAATAAAGCAACAAATGGAGAGGAATGGAAATCTTTTTTAGTTGGGCTCGTAGGGCAAATGTTCAGTGGAGAACCAAGTAAGTAATTTGCCTATTTTACTTTCAGGCGATGTTGTAATATACTCTGATATTTTCATGAAAATCGAGTCAGCGGTTTCATAAATTACAAACCAACAAACGTAGAAACATGTTCCTCTTTTATAAATACAGATGCGCCTAATGTAGGTATTTATACTGGTGGTGTAGGATTTTGCTTTCTTCCAAACCTTTACAATTTCTCACATAAAATATAAAATTTTGCAACATTGTTTGTTTTGTTTTAGTTGAAGATTCAATCATATGATTGTCTAAGTCTGGAGTTTCCCCCATTGGCTTAACTTCATCACTTTCCTCTTTGCAGAGAAAAATGTTTACAAAAACGCACTGACAGCTTGCAAAATGTTTACTGATCGCTACCAATATCAACATTCTGATAGAATGTATAATCTTTACGCTGATATGAGAAACCTTGGTCCGCTTCCCTCCATCCAAATTTGTTAATTTTTGTAATTATATACCGTTATTTTTTCGAAATAAATACTAAAACCCATTCAGCTAAACTTGTAGGTAAAATAAAAAACTTTCTTTTATTCATATTAATGTCCATTAAGACAACGAAATTAATGTCCAGTAAATTTCATCGAAGATAATTAAACTCACTTTGCATCTGCAAGGTGAAACAGAAAGAATGAATATTGAAAAAAAAAAAAAACAAATTATTAAATATATATTTCTTAATTTATTAAATTTTAGTTTATATTCATTGCATTAGCTTTATAAAACAAAAAAAAACACGTACATTAACTTTATTCGGCAAATTCTCACCTTATATTTCTTAGAAACTGGTATTTACTAAAGTATGTCTTTTGTTTCATTTTCGGAAATATACAATTGTGCTTAGCCCTCCAAATTAAGTTGACATACCAACAATATTTAATGTTTCCAGTTGTGGACTATTAGTCCGGTCAAAATAGACATGCGTATAAGGGGGAAATAGCAAAAATTCCCACAAAGCTGAATTTTGGTGGAGAGCTAGGGTTGGCCATTAGAAGCAACGTCCTAAAAGTCCCCATCGATCCCATGTGTGCAAAACAAGTTATTCGGGGTCAAAGGTCAAATTTTAAGGGTTTTTAGGTTTTCGGATTTATTTTTTGATAACGGTTGATCTAATCAAAAAGTGACCAAAGAAAATATTGTAGACAGAAAAATTATCTACAAGTTTGACCTCTATAAATTTTTTCCTAGAAGGAACCATTCTTGAGATATAGCTGTTCTAAAAAACACATGATTTTTATGCACTTATAAGGGAAATATGCACATATTCAGACGAACCGGCTAAAATAAGCGAAGTAATCGGGTCTGTCCCCCAAAAATATATATATTTTCTTGAAGAGCGAAATTATAGCTATCTTTTAAAAAAAAATCCAACAAAATCGGAGCGTGTTTAGTAGAGTTATTCAATGTTAGAGTCATTTTATGCAAAAATGGCCCATTTAACCCACATGTATAATCGAAAGCCCAAAGGGAACGACCCCAACGGAAACTCTCCGATTTTTTTCAAGTTTTGTCCGAAGGTAGGGTTTGTTGCGCTGATTACGGAAATGTATAATTTTCAACGGTTGTGGATCCGGTTCGCCGGTTATTCGACCCGAAAGGTCAAATTTAAAAACCGGGTTAGACCCGGTTCTACTGAACCAATTACTGCAAAGTGGATATCGTTTGAAAGCTTACGGAAGTATCTAACACATAGTGTCGTTACTTTAACCGGTTGGGCTCATAATGTACTTACGCGGCTAATTTTTTATTTGACCTTTAGATCACGATATCTCGAAAATGGTAAGTCTTTTTTAAGAATCATAAAGACCACTCTTGTAGACAATTATTGAATCTACAACTTTTACTTTAGCCGGCTTTTGCTAAGTCTTACCGTTTTTGAGAAAAATTAAAAAAACTGAATAATGCCTCCAAAAATGACCTTTGACCCCGAATAACTTGTTTTGCACACATGGGATCGATGGGACTTTTTAGGACGTTGCTTCTAATGGCAAACCCTAGCTCTCCACCAAAATTCAGCTTTGTGGGAATTTTTGCTATTTCAATGTCTATTTTGACCGGACTATATGTGAAACTAATTTTGCAAATCATCAAAAAGCCAAATCAGTTGAAATAATACTGCGAATCTTAACGGAACTAAACGGATATTAAAATGTCAATAACGTGGAGACGTATTTATCAATTCGGTGTAGATATGTTCGTTGGTTTCGATATAGGCATGTATTTTACATTAATTAACATGTAATTTTGTTATGTCAAAAATATAAGGAAAATGAAAATATTTAAATATTCTAGTTATTATATAAAACAATTATCATATAAAACAAAAGTGAAGCCACCGAAATAATGTGATAATTTCGATAACACTAAAGATTTGTTTACAATATTAAAACAGATATTTGACAAATTATGATTGTGCAAACGTTTTCTACAACATTGAAATAATTAACTGAATAATGTAATTGGAATTTAAAATAAATTATTTTTAATTAAAATATTATAAACATAAAGAAATAATAAAAATTGAAGTTTGGAATAAATAGAAAGAAAACATAAAAATTGAAGAAATTATAATAATAATAACAAGTGAGCCAAGGCTATAGTCGGGTCGGAGCCGACTAAGTGATACCCTACACCACCAGCCCTGTGCATAAGATTTTGACTGGTAAAATTTAAAATATTAAAATTGTGAAAGCTTAGCGCCTTTGCTCTGAATGTGTTCATAAATACAGGTCAATTTTGTTGAAACGCATTTAAGTGCCTCGTCAGTACAACTCAAATAAAAACAAGTAAAAAGTCGTTAAGTTCGGCCGGGCCGAACTTTTTATACCCTCCACCATAAAATAGTCTATTGCTTAAATTACATTGTGAGCACAAATGTTGGGGCAGAGATAATTATTTTTGGAGATGAAAGCCCTTGGTGTGTGTATATTAAAAAACCCGAAGGACAGATGCGCCGTGGGTCGAACTTCCGCGTTATGGCGTGATGAAGTTTTTCATCATGAATCAGCATTATATCTTTGTTTGTTGTTTTTGTAGAGCACTTAAGCAACAGTGAACAAAGATATAACGCTAATTCCCACAGGGTCTCTAACAAAAATTTCATCACGCCATAACGTAGAAGTTCGACTCACGGCGGATCTGTCTTTCGCGGTTCATAATATACCCACCAAGGCCTTTCTTCCCCAAGAGGAATTTTCCGTGCCCCAGACTTTCACCTCCATTTTGTTGCACAGTGTTATCTAATCTAAAAAATGTGTTCAGCTAGGTGAAAGGTACCACCTACGGGGCTATATCAAAGAGTCAACCTATCTTTAAAATTTTTTGGCGGAAACGTTTTATAGCTGCAGGGAACTTCAAGAGTCAAATTGAGGGTAGTTTCATAAAAACAATGAAGACCCTCAAAAATGGACCCATGTTGACGAATTTTAGTGAAGAAATTTCGTCACCACTGAAAATTCCCGAAAATCGGAAGGTACAGTTGTATGGGGGGATATACCAAAACATGGACCTATATTGACGATTATTTTGAATAGACAAAACTGTAGCTAAAATTCTCAAAATACCGATCATTACAGCTAGTTCGGTTAAAAATTGCAGCTATAATTCTCAAAATACCGAAAATCGGGAGATACCGTTATATGAGGGCTATACCAAAACATGGTCCTATGTTGTTTGGTGGAAATGTTTTATGACCACTGAGAACCTCAAATGGCAAATTACAGCTAGTTGGTTAAAAATTTTAGCTAAAATTCTCAAAATACCGAAAATCGGGAGGTACCGATATATGGGGGCTATACCAAAACATGGACCTATATTGATGTTTCGTGGAGATATCTCAGTACCACTGAGAACCTCAAATGTCAAATTACAGCTAGTTCGGTTAAAAATTGTAACTAAAATGCTCAAAATACCGAAAATCGGGTGGAACGGTTATAAGGGGGCCATGCAAAAACATGAACCTATGTTGACGATGTTTGGTGGAGATGTTTCATGACCACTGAGAACCTCAAATGTCAAATTGCAGATAGTTCGGTTAAAAATTGTCGCTAAAATTCTCAAAATACCGAAAATCGGGAGGTACCGTTATATGGGGACTATACCAAAACATGGACCTATGCCCATATCCTTTGGGATATAAGTTTGGTGATCACTAGAAACCCTAAGTGCCAAATTATAGCTAATTCGGTCTGCAAATGTGGCGAAGAACGTCAAAATACCTCAAATTCGGAGGTACCGTTATATGGGGGCTATACCAAAGAGTGGACCGATATAGCCCATCTTCGAACTTGACCTGCCTATGGAAAAAAAGACCCTCGGGTGTAAAATTTCAGCACTCTATCTCAATTATTGCGGACGCTAGAGTGATTACAACAGACGGACAGACGGACGGACGGACAGACGGACTTGGCTAGATCGTCTTAGAATTTTATCCTGATCGAGAATATATATACTTTATAGGGTCGCAAATGATTAGTTCGATGTGTTACAAACGGAATGACAAACTTATATACCCTCCATACTATGGAAAATGGAATAATGTGATGTACGCCAACCATCGAGAGGAAAAACAGATACATTACCGACTATTCACATCGTTGTAAAGGTGACATTTTCTACTTTCCTTGCCAGGTTTCGCTTTCGGCAAACCTCTTACAGAAGAGAGATATTCGCTTTGAAATAAAATGTTGACCTTTTCTCCAAAGAAGTTTTTTTCAAATTCCGACCCCTGAATAGTACCGACCATTAGCAAAATCAATAGGTTTTTTCGTCTGTGTGACTCCCATTAACACCAAAAATTTCTTGACGATCCAATCAAAATTACCCAATAGTCGGTAATATCTCCGTTATTTGGCCACCTACACCAACCTACTTTGCATCAATTTAAAGATGGGATTTTCTACTTTCATAGTCAGACTTTGTTTTTAGAAGGTCCCCAACCAAAGCTGTGATATTCGTCATTATTATCAAAATCTCAAAAATGAAAAGTTGGGTTCTATTAGCGGCTATTGCGATATCTTCGTTGTTTGACCACCTACGACAACCTACGTTACATCGTTGCAAAGGTGATATTTTCTACTTTCATTTGATATACCTTTTTGCTTTTGATATACCCTATATAGAAGCGGAGATATTAACTTTGAAACAAAATGTTGACTTTTTCTCCAAATTAGTTTTTTTGCCCATTTTGACCCCTGAATATTATTCGACCATCACCAAATAAGCTTCCTTCCCTCCGAGACCTTCATCAACACACAAAATTTGGTGACGCTCGGATTAAATTGCGACATGTAGCGTGATTACAAGGTTTAGATGGACAGACGGACACATATAGCCAGATCGACTCAGCTCATCGAGACATTAATTTTGGTATATATATGTATGGGTCTGCGACCACTATTTCGATGCGTTACAAACTTTTTGGCCAAAACCAACTTATAATACCCTCCCCACATAGTGGTGTAGGGTATAAAAACAAAATAAAAAATTTGTTCGTACAACCAATTTATCGCAAGTTGTTCATCGATTAGAATGCGAGATCGCGAGTATGTGTTTCTATCGCCTGGAAGTGACTGCTTTGGGTAATGTGCAATAGAAAATGCTTGCTGAGTTGGTAGCGTTATTTTATTGGGATATCTGTTGCAATTTTGTTTTTCAAAATAGTCTGGCCATTGTTGTCGTTTTAATATTTGAAAAAACAACGAATTTATTAGTGGAGAAAGTTTGTTATTGTTCGCTAAGGGTAAGGCATGGAAGACTAGTTTGGATCCTCGCCACAGAGTCTCATCAGTTCCCTTGTTTCTTGTTTGTGAATATTCTCTAGCGAAGTTTTTTTTCAATAACTTCTTCAACAAAAAATTCGCTTAAAGAGTTTTTGATTCACTAGAAAAATCATCATTTCAAAACCTGAAAAGCCAATTGATAATTCCACCAATGTTCGAATAAACAAGTAAACAAGTATCAGTCAGCTTTGCCGACAGAGACATACCCTCAGACCATGTGAATTGAAACAGTTTTTGGACATTTGAACTTGCCGACAAAAATTGTTGATTAGGATTAAAGATTTTTGATCTTGCGGAGGATGTATTTAAAGGAATGGACCGACATAGTCCATTATCTAAGTGGATCTTATTTTGGGAGTCATATCTTTTCGATAGATATCGCGCCCACTAGTATTTCAGTGGGTCATCGTATAGCTTTTTGACCAGTATGTCAGGAAGCATGGACTTGTCCACGGAAAACATAATATCGATGTAAACAGGACCACATCGAACAGCATCGGTATGCATTTCCAAAGGATTTTCGAACAGACCCTAAACTGCACATGGACACAAATGTTGAACGTTTCTGGGGGAGGTATATTAGGGAGAGAACCGATATGGGCCATTTTAGAAGTTTAACTAAATTTGGACAAAACGTTAGGAGATCCAAAGCTTGGACCAAATTGCTTGACCCGTTCAAACGACATAGTGCATACAATTTTAGGGACAGTTTTTAATGTTGGAGGAAGTACCGGAAGTTGTGGACCGGTATTGCCCATCTTCGAACTGAATCTGAAGTTTGGACAAAATATGACGAAGGCCATATTTTGGACCAAATCGGGTTTTTTGCACCTTTCAAAAATCGAAGCGATTCGAGAGCAGATCCTAAACTGAACTTTTCCGAAATTTTGTGTTTGAGGTACCCAAAGGAGTGGACCGACTGAGTCCATATTGGAACCTCATCTAAGTCTGGTAGAAATTTCACGATGTACAAAGTATGAACCAAATCCCTTACGCCTTCAAGAGTTATCGTGAGCACAATTTTTCCGAACATTTTCGAACTTTTGTGGGGGAGGTACCGGAAGAAGTGGGCCGATATAACCTATCTTCGAACTTAAACTAAGTTTGGACAAAATATTACGAAAGCCAAATTTTGCGCCGAATCGGTTGATCCGTTCGAGAGTTATCGTGCGCTCCATGCAGACAGACAGACGGACGGATATGGCTAAATCAACTACAAATTGTCTGAAACATATTTCGTTCAAAAATGCTTAGGGTATTATTTCCATTATTTCGAGGAGGCACATTTTGCCCATATGAAAGTGTATATGGTAAAAACCAAATTCCTTTGCAATCCCATTTGAAAAAATTTAAAAAAGTTTTTTTGCGAGCACATCTGCACTTTTTAACATTGAGGTTAAAGAAAAAATTCTGGTTTCAAATCTGTTCGCGTTCACAAAAATTGGGCGATGCGCGCAAAAGTTATAGCGGTTTTTACTCTCATATAAAGAACAAATATTTAAAAATATTTTATTTGTTGGTATGGGAAAATGTATATACAAATCGTTAACAGCATTCCATATCTATTCGTAGACGTTTAAATAGTTATTCAATTTATTATTATTATTTTTGCGGAAAATCTACAAATAATAAAAAAATTTTGAAGTAAATCCAAATTATCCTGTCCCAGAGTCCGTACAAACCCTCAAAAAATAATTTAAAAAATACATGCGGAATCTAGACAATGCATAGAAAAATATGATACCAAATTTATAGGGTTTGGGTACGTAAATTGCATATTACGGGTATAGCAACAACAAAAGATAAAAATTTATTGTTGGAAAATATTGTTGCAAATATATTTTTTGGTTTGATTCAAAAAATTAGAAAAAAATATTTGGAAGTTCTCCAACTATTTCCCTAAAATCCTATACAATAATTAATGTTTACTGCTAAAACTTCATCAAGAAATACGGTTTACCATCGTGAAAGCTTATTTGCTTACTGTGATAACTTATAAGGATAGGAAATAAAGAGTAATATTGAAATTACAATCTTTTAAAAAAATATGGAAAATAAAAAGCCTATTATTGGCGAAATAGTTAAAATCAGTTGATGCGCATCCCTTTGTGGATACAGCGAATCACTCTCTTTCAATATTTATTCCTATTTCGATGCTTCGCTCAGCGCACTATAGGTCAAACAGCCCATTTTACTGGCCTAAAGTCAGATTTCGCACTTTGTATTTTCACTTATTTTGCGTTACTTTTTGTAAAGAACACTTCAAATATAATAAAATTAAATTTTATTTTTGTATGAGAAATTATACCGTTACATGGCATGCTGCCAAATATGTATTATCCAAATATCTTTAAAAACTTGTTAACGAAATATGTTTACTTGTATACGTTCAGGATGAAACAAAATCACATTATTAACATAAGTAACGATTTGATTAGAAAGTATTCCATGTCTATTTATCAGAATGCCATCCTTTCATCATTTATGTGTATAAATAGTTATTAAATGTGTGTTAACTTTGAATTTTCGAAGAAAGTAGAACATTTTGAGGTTATGTACGCTTTTAAAGTCTCGGCAACGTTCGGCAATGAAAGTGAAAATTGAAATTGGTTCATTAACTCGTGCCGAATGCAGAAAATTTTATGTGATTTTGCGTAAATTTGCTCGACAAGAATTTTACAACTTTTTTCAGGTTATCATATTTTCCATAATATTGATTTTTTTGAAGTCAGGCTTAAACCTCTTACCAAATAATGTTAGCCTAATTGGAGTCTACAGCATTCTGCTGCATTCTAAAGTCAAATTATTTACAAATCTTTTATAAATGTATACAGTTATAGTCAAAATATGTCATATCATATTGTGGGATTTTCAAGGTAATAATTTTAAGGCATATTCACATTAAAACTAAAACGAAACACAACAAAAAAGCTTCTGAACGTATCGGACGTCGATGCCTTCAATTCAGTAGACTAATAACAGACTTCCAGTTTTTGTCCCCAAAGGGTTAAGGTACCAGTTGTGTATTTGGTCCATAAAGGGTTAATTTTTTGGCCCACGTTGTTCCATTTTTCTCGCTGAATCTTAAAACGCTATATTAACTTGAAGCAAATACTTGTTTTAACTTTAAGACTTTTGGCCAATAAAATGGCCCGTTTGACCTATAGTGCAGCGGTCAAAGTGTGCCGTCAGTTGCATCACACAATGCAAAAAACCCTAAAGTGGGTAAAAATCGCGCAATTTGCATACGATTTTGATGCGCATCCGGTTTCAGTCGCACCCATCAAAAATACGTCTGTATACACATATTTTAAACAGATTCTTCAAGAACCGCGGATGTGCCTCCACATTCTATTTTGCGTAAGATACCCATATTACTCGCGTATCCCTGTAATTTAGGACACTCGTTTTCGCAAATAGTATAATCGCCTATAAAGGATTCCATTTACGTAAAAACGCGGATTTGTCAAAATATATTTTTGCTGATTTTCCTATTTTCAACGTATCTATATCCGCGGTTTTAGTGGATGGATTCGATCGCGGAAGAGCTCATTAGATACGTCGCGTAAAAAAACTAAATTCACGCGGGGTTCAAAGGAAATTCAATAACACTTGTAAATTTTACACGCAAAAAATAGGTTTTTTTAAGAAAATTCCAGCATCAAATGTTGGTCTTTAGACTCCAATTGCTAGGATGCTGTATGGAGTACACTTATGAGATATACATACATTAAACGATGTAAAATCACAAGTTCTATAATCCTATTATGAGTTTTAAATATTATCTTGTTGCGCGTCCGGATTATTAAAAAAAATCAAAAAACCCCGAGATTCCGGCCTCAAAATGTCAGCATTAATTTTAGGTGGATGCAGTGCATATATCGAAAAATCATACACTAGTATCATGTTGCCCGTGGAGTATTCTTTCCGCCTTTCTTTGGACATGTGTCTATGAAATTTAAGGTTAAGCCATAAATCGATGATGCCAACACAGCTTCCACGAAAATGAATGTTAATGGTCGACATTCTGGGATCCCTCCTAAAACACTTCATTTTAAAGAAGTACAGTCATCTATATATATAAAAGATTTACAACGCCCAGACGAAACGGCTGAAGCTAGAAACCTGAAATTTGGTGTGAGGGTTAGTCTTGGGGCGAAGGTGCTCGATAAGGCTGGGTTTTTGGAAATTCGTGCTACAACGGTGCGAAAAGCACTAAAATGTACTAAAAATGATCTCATTTGTGTGGCTGACCGCCTAATAACCAACGCCCACACGAAACGGCCGAAGGTCTTGGGGCGAAGGTGCTCGATAAGGCTGGGTTTTTGGAAATTCCCATTATAAGGGTGCCAAAAGCACTAAAATGTACTAAAAATGGTCTCATGTGTGTGGCTGACCGCCTAATAATCAACGCCCACACGAAACGGCTGAAGCTAGAAACCTGAAATTTTGTGTGAGGGTTAGTCTTGGGGCGAAGGTGCTCGATAGGGCTGGGTTTTTGGAAATGCCCACTATAAGGGTGCGAAAAGTACTAAAATGTACTAAAAATTGTGCTTTTTGTATGGCTGACTGAGTAATAATCAACGCCCACACGAAACGGCAAAAGGTAGAATCTTGATATTTTGGGTGAGAGTTAGTATTGGGGCGCAGGTGGTCAATAAGGCTGAGCTTTTGGAAATCCCCACTAGAAGGGCGTGAAATGTACCAAAAATGGTACTATTTTTACAGCAGACCGACCAATAATAAACACCCAGACGAAACGGGTGAAGCTAGAATTCTAAAATTTTGAGTGAGGCTTTGTCTTGGAGTTAGTTTTCGATAAGGCTGGATTATTGCAAATTCGTACTAGAACAGTACGAAAACATATATAAACGCATTGCGCGTCGACACTAACAGCTTGGTCTTCTCGCCGTTTATCGCCAGACCCACTTTAGCAGATTCTCCTTGACCTTCATAAAGGTATCGGTTACTTCTTTTACTGATCGTCCCATGATGTCTATATCATCAGCATAAGCAAGTAACATGTGGCTATTGGTGTAGATTGTGCCACTTCTTTTGACGTTTGCCTCTCGTATAACCTTTTATAGCAGGATGTTGAAAAGATCACACGAAAGGCTGTCTCCTTGCCTGAAACGTCTTTTGGTACAAAACTCTTCGGAGAGGTTATTTCCTATTTTAACTGAAGCCGAATGAGCTTTGCGGGGATACCAAATTCAGACATTGCTTGGAATACCTTTGAACGTAGCGGGCTGTCGAAGGCTGCCTTATAATCGACTAAAAGGTGGTAGGTGTCGATCTGCATCTCTTGAGTCTTCTCCAGGATTTGCCGCAGGTTAAATATCTGGTCAATGCCGCATTGGTATGGTCCAATTATTTCGTTGACCATGGGCATTAGTCGTTCGCACAATATCCCTGACACTATCTTGTAGGCGATAGGGAGAAGACTTATGCCCCAATAGTTGGAGCATAAAGTTTTATCTCCTTTCTTATGGACGGAACACAGGATGCTCAGGTTCCAATCGTCGGGTACTCGTTCTTCCTCCCAGATGGAGCTAACTAGCTGATGCATACACCTTGTCAGCGTGTCGCCTCCGATTTAAACAACTCGGCTGGTAGGCCATAAGCTCCTGCTGCCTTATCATTCTTCAGCCGGTTTATTGCTGCCTTTACCTCATCTTGGCCGGGTGGTATACATTCAATACCATCTTCTAGGATTGGATCTGTGGTATCTTCGTCGACTTCCCTACTATTGGATACCAACAGTTTGGAAAAATGCTCTTTCCATATCCTTAGCACAATATCTGTATCAGTTACCAGATTACCTTGCTGGTCTCTACAGGAGGATGTGCCAGTTCCAAAGCCATCAGTTTGATGTTTCAGTTTTTTGTAGAATTTTCGCACTTCATTTTGTCTCCTGTACATCTCGATTTGTTCACACTCCCGCTTTTCCATCTCTGTCTTTTTCCTGCGGAAAAGACGTTTCTCCTCTCTTCTTTTCTCCCGATAACTCTCTCGTGCCCTACGCCTTGCTACTGATTGTAAAGTAGCCCTATATGCCGCATTTTTCTCTTCGGTAGCAGCACGACACCCCTGGTCATACCATGGATTCCTTGGTGGAGGTCTCTGGTATCCAAGTACTGATTTTGCGGCAGTTTGCATGGAGTGGGCAATGCTTTGCCATTGTCCTGATATGTTAACGGGACGAGGAGTGCTTTGATTAAGCAGTTGGACCCGTTGAGTGGAATATGCTGTGGCTATCTGTTGTGTTTGCAGTCTATCGATGTCCAACTTCCGCGTTGTGTCTGTTCGTGCTTTATTTGCAACGTTTAGACGGGTACGTACCTTTGCTGCAACAATGCAGTGGTCCGAATCAATGTTTGCGCCCGAATCAATGTTTGCGCCTCTTCCATCTATCACAACATGATCAATTTGATTTCCTGTTCTTTGATCTGGCGACAGACAGGTGCCCTTATGAATGTCAAGATGCTTAAATCTGGTACTGCTAACTACCATGTTTCTTGCAGCTGCAAAGTCTATCAGGCCCATACCATTGTCAGATGTTTCACTGTGGAGACTGAATTTCACGACTGTTGGGCCAAGGATATTCTCCTTTCCAATTTTGGCATTAAAATCGCCTAGTATAATTTTAATGTCATGGGCAGGGCAACGGTCATAAGATTCTTCTAAGCGCTCGTAAAATATATTATTGGTCTGTTCGTCCTTGTCTTCAGTGGGAGCATGAGCGCAAATAAAGCTGATGTTGAAGAATTTTGCTTTTAATCGAATTGCAGCGAGTCTTTCATTCACTGGGGTGGAGTTGGAGACCAGATGTTTTAGCCTCCGACCAACTACAAATCCGCAACCAAGCTCATGTTTTGTGTCATGGCACCTATAATACATTGCGTCACCTTTAGGTGTTGTTGTGACGCCTTTCCCAATCCATCGTATTTCCTGTATGGCAGTAATATCGGCCTTGTTCTTTTCAAGTACGTCTGCCAATGCGAAAACTGCACCTTCTCTATAAAGAGTGCGAACATTCCAAGTGCAGATTCGCAGATCATGGTCCTTAAAAGTTTGCGGGGGTCGTCAACTTTTGAAGGATTTGTTTTTCTTTTCTTTCGTTTTTTCATAGTAGGCTGTTTTTTCTAGGGGAGGGTTACTAACCCGACGCCCAAACCCAAGTTTTTAACGTTCTTATGGGTGAACGCGCGGCACATGTTAGCTCACTACCTTTAACGGGTGTTAAAGCCAGTTCCCCAGATGATACCACGGGGAGGTCAGTGTCCACTTGAGAGGAAAGAGGGACCAAGATAAATCCTGGGCTTTGCCATGTTAAAGCCGGTCAGGACCGTTCCTTGGTATCTTCCATCCCCTACGTCACCCATAAAGCGTTTAGAAAGTTAAAATATCGTTTAATTCCGCCGTTATTAATTTTTATACCCTCAGCCTTTAGGCTAAGGAGGTATACACCTTGATACGATGAAAATGTGCCTCATCGAAATAATGGTTTTAGACCCCAAGTATGTTTAGACGAAATGTGTTTCAGACAATTTGGAGTCGATCTAGCCATGTCCGTCCGTCTGTCTGTCTGTCCTGCTGGCTGGAGCGCACGATAACTCTCGAACGGATTAACCGATTCGGTTCAAATTTTGGCTTTCGTAATATTTTGCCCAAACTTACGTTAAGTTCGAAGATGAGCTACATCGGTCCACTAATTCCGGTACCTCCCCAACAAAAGTTTGAAAATGTTCGGAAAGTTTGTGCGCACGATAACTCTTGAAGCGAGAGACCGATTTGGTCCATTCTTTGTATAGCGTAAACTTTCTACCAGAGTAATATGAGGATCCAATATGTTTTCAATAGGTTCACTCCTTCGGGTACCTCCCACACAAAATTTCGGAAAAGTTCGGTTTAGGGCCTGGTCTCGAATCGCTTTGATTTTAGTTGTAGCAACTTATATTCAGTGCCCTCTATACAACGGTGCAAGTTTCATCTGGAGGAAGTCCATATTTCCTGAGAAAATAGCCTGAAAGGTGCAAAAAACCCCTATGACACCGTATGTAATGGTTTGAGCGAAAATAACTCTCGAACGGATCTGCCGATTCAGTCCAAAATTTTGTCCAAACATAGTTTATGTTCGAAGATAATCCAAATCGGTCCATAATAAAAATCAGAACCACTTCCTATGTCGTCTATTCATTTAAGTAGCCCCTTCGAAAACTTTTATCCTAATCCACATTATCGTCGGCAAGTTCAAAGGTACAAAATGGCCACAAAATTCTAAAAAGACCCGAAATACATTCGATTTATCCGTAGATTAATATTTCAATTCACATAGGCTGAGGGTATATCTCTGTCGGCAAAGCCGACTGATTCTTTTTTACTTGTTGTCTTCAAAACTGGGCAAGTTAGCCATAATGCTTTGGTGGAGAATATCCACAGAACAAGAAACAAGGGAGCTAATGAGATCCTGTGGCGGGGATCGAAACTAGTCTTTCCTGCGAACTTATTTCCACAATAAGCATTAAAACGCACTTTCTTCGGACGGTATTAAAGGCAAACACGTTATACCAATACTCATATAAGTATGCATTAATTAAGATGCTTTTAAAATTTAATTTATGTTATAACAGCTTACTGATTTTCTTTAATCGTATTTTTTTCCCACAGACAAACGCATTACAACAAATCCCATGTTGGGCAGTCCGATGTTTATGGTTTTGATTTTCGCAACATATCTTTTCATTGTACGCAAATGGGGACCAAAATTCATGGAAGATCGTAAACCCTTCAAAGTCGAAGGTCTTATGAAGCTCTACAATGTTATGCAAATCATTTTGAATGCATTCATATTCTATGAAGCAGTGCGTTATAGCTACTGGCGATCAGATTTCAGCTTTAAATGTCAAGCTCATGATCCAACTGATATGAGCCTTGAAACAATAAAAGGAACTCGACCAGCCTACTTATATTATTTAACAAAATATTTGGATCTATTTGATACGGTAAATGAAGATTGTATTTATTATACCTTACAAACTATTTATTCTCGTTTCTTTGTAGATATTCTTTTTATTGCGCAAAAAATACAATCAAATCAGTTTTCTACATGTCTACCATCATGCTCTCATGATTCTTGGTACACATTTGTATGTCTCGAAGGCATTCGGTAAGTATTTTTGCTAATGTTAAAACTTACTTCCAAGCATATGAGCCCAAATTATCGTTAAATCGTAAAAAACTGGTTTTGGCCATTATGGTTTTTGGGATTCTACTATATCACTCAGTTAATGCCTTTTCAAATAATCAAACCAAAATTTCCTTCTTTTTTTAGGATCGCACCTGACCCTAATCGGAGTAATTAACTCATTCATACATGTCGTTATGTACACCTACTACTTAGCTGCTGCAATGAAAATCAACATTGATTTGAAACCCTGGAAAAAGACAATGACCACCATGCAACTAATACAATTCGTCGTACTATTAATTCATCAGTCCCTGCCGTTAATAGATAATTCGTGTAACCTCAATAAATGGCTAGTGTTATTGTCGACAACACAATGTGTTTTTATGATAATACTATTTGGTAATTTCTACTATCATTCATACATTCGTACAGATAAGAAGAAAAAATTAACGTAATTTAGGATCTCATTAGACATAGTTTGCCAATATGTAAATAAATTATGATAAATTAAAAAAATATATTTATTTATCCAGTGTTTTATTATCTGAAGGTACTGAGTTACATATCGGAACCGCCCTGATTAGTTTAAAACACGTCTTTTAGACTATAGACTTACTATTTGACATATCGATGCTTTACTTTCTTTACCTCGTATCTTAGAAAAATGCGATTTTAACTTTTTGAAATTTTTGAATAAAATATGTTCTCGTATCTAATTCACTCCTATGTTTGTAACTGCATCAAACTCGTATCCTAATTCCCAGGCAAAACGGCGGAAGCTAAGATCCTGCAATTTGAGTGAGAGTTTCTATTGACATCTTGGTGTGTGATAAGGCTGGGGTTTTGAAAATTCGTACTTGTACAAAAATGTTCAACAGTCGGAAAATTCAGTCTCAACAATGAAACATATGACAATGGCATGAGGCTGATAGACTTCGCAGCGGCAAAAAACATGGCAGTTAGCAGCACCAGATTTAAACATCTCGACATCCATAAGGGCACCTGGCTGTCTCCAGATCAGAAAACAAGAAATCAAATTGATCACGTTGTGATAGATGGAAGACATTCATCGAGCGTGTTGGATGTTCGCAGCAAAGGTACGCACCCGGTTAAACGTAGCAAACAAAGTACGAACAGACACAACACGAAACACATCGGTAATCTGCAATCACAACAGATAGCCACAGCATATTCCACTTAACTAGCCCAATTCCTTATTCAAAGCACTCCTCATCCCGATAATATATCAGCGCAATGGCAAAGTATTGCCCACACCATGCAAACAGCCACAAAATCCATACTTGGATACCAGAGACCTCCACCAAGAAATCCATGGTATGATCAGGAGTGTCGTGCTGCTTCCGAAGAGAAAAATGCGGCATATAGGGCTACTTTACAATCCATAGCAACGCGTAGCGCACGAGAGAGATATCGGGAGAGAAGGAGAGAGGAGAAACGTCTTTTCCGCAGGAAAAAGAGAGAGATGGAAGAGCGGGAGTGTGAAAAACTCGAGATGTACAGGAGCCAGAATGAAGTCCGAAAATTCTACCAAGGAGTGAAGCGTCAACTGATGGCTTTGGTACAGGCACCTCCTTCTGTAGAGACCAGCAAGGTAATTTGGTAACTGATACAGGTAGTGTGCTCAGGATATGGAAAGAGCAGTTTTCAAACCTGTTGGTATCCAGCGAAGATACCACTGATCCAATCCCAGAAGATGGTATTGAATGTATACCGCCCAGCCAAGATGAGGTAAAGACAGCAATAAACCGGCTGAAGAATAATAAGGCAGCAGGAGCCGATGGCTTACCAGTCGAGCTGTTTAAAACCGGAGGCGACACGCTGATAAGGTGTATTCATCAGCTAGTTAGCGCCATCTGGCAGGAAGAACGAATACCCGACGATTGGAACCTGAGTATCCTGTGACCCGTCCATAAAAAAGGAGATAAGCCTGACAAGTCCACCATTGACCAAACATTTACCCTGCGGCAAATCCTAGAGAAGACCCAAGAGATGCAGATCGACACCTACCACCTTTTTGTCGATTATAAAGCAGCCTTCGACAGCCCACTACGTTCAAAGGTATTCCAAGCCATGTCTGAATTTGGTATACCCGCAAAGCTCATCCGGCTTTGTAAAATGACTTTAGCTGACACGAGGTCCTCAGTTAAAATAGGAAAGAACCTCTCCGAAGAGTTTGGTACCAAAAGAGGTTTCAGATAAGGAGACAGACTTTCGTGTGATCTCTTCAACATCCTGCTGGAAAAGGTAATACGAGATGCAAATGTCAAAAGAAATGGCACAATTTACACCAATAGCCACATGTTACTTGCCTATGCTGATGACATAGACATCATGGGACGATCAGTAAAGGAAGTAACTGATACCTTTAGGAAGGTCGAAGCAGAATCTGCGAAAGTGGGTCTGGCGGTAAACGGCGAAAAGACCAAATTGATGGTGTCGACGCGCAAAGCGTCCATAGAGCTCGGACCAACTGTGGAAGTTGGTACCTACAATTTGTGAGACCGGGCACCGTCAAAATGTTGTTTATTGCTGTAGTATGCAATACCATCAAATTAGTTATGTACTTTTTCGTCTAGAATCGACGAACGCATAGCAGTGGGAAAAAATTGGTTTTGTTTGCAAGTGAAGTTGCTAGAGTTTAGGTTGTGCCAAAGAAATTCTCGATCAGAGTGTTTCTTTGCGCACGTATCTATTTGAGCTAGCAATTGACACTTGGGTATAAAAAGTTTCTTGTTGAAAAACAAGAAATAAGGGAACTGATGAAGATCTGTGGCGAGATCTGAAACTATAGTATTCCCTGCCTTACCCCTTGGTAAACATCGCCAATTTTTCCCACTAATAAATTAAAGTTGTTTTAATGAAATATTAAAAGAACGACTATGGGATTAAGCCTGACTATTTTGAAAAACAAAACATCTTAAATATTAAAAAAAAAATCCAAATAGGGTCACTTTGACCTGGTTTTTTACCCACTTATTAAACAAGAAATGTATATATTTTTTTATAACTACACGCACTGGGATCCTATTAACAATATCTGACCCTTTTTAGTGTAAATTGATAAAAAAAATTTTTTTCGATTTTTGGCCAGGTTTTTTCGAAAATCGAACATTGTGCGTTGGTTCCTATAATTTTGAGGTAGTAAAAGACTTCGTCTACCTCGTCACCGCCGTAAACACAACTACCGACATCAGTTGTGAAATAAAAAGAAGAATTGTATTGGCTAACAGATGCTACTTTGGCTTAAGTAAGCAGTTTAAAAACAAAACCACATCACGTCAAACAAAAATAACGCTTTACAAAACACTGATACTACCCGTGCTGATGTATGGTTCCGAAACTTGGGTACTTGCGCAAGCAGACATGGCAGTGCTTGATGTGTTTGAGAGAAAAATTCTTCGAAAGATCTACGGAATAATCTGCGTTGACGGTGAATATCGACGTCGCATGAACCACGAGCTGTATCTGCTCTACAACGACATCAATACCCAGCAAAAAAAAGTCCTCCCAAAATCATGGGTTTTGTAAGGGATTTTTGGCAGCCGTAACAACTCGCAAACCCCCTTTCTTCCCCATTATTTTTACAAGGGCATGTCGCACTCAGTTTGTAGTTATTTTATGACCTCTAGAATAACTAGTTATTCTGTGGCCACTGGAAGTTGAAAAGTAAGTTGAAAAAATTCTATTTTTAGAACAGTTAATGTAGAGATTTTTTTAATTTCGTCACACTTCTTACTTTTATTTTACTTTATTTTATTTCGCTCGCTGTGGGAGTTGAACACACGAACCCTCTGATTTCTAGCCAAAGACACTACATACTATGCCACGCACACGAACATTAAAGGTTGCTTAAGAACTTAAATGTGCAGTGCACATGTACACCACGAACTGTTATTATACCCTATACCACAATGTGGAAAAGGTATTATAAGTTTGTTTTCGTAAAAATTCATTTAATAAAGCGATTTTGAGATGTGTGTCGGTCCGTCCGTCCGTCTGTCCATTATAAATTGTAAACACGCTCCAGGCCGCAATTATGGACCGATCGTCACGAAATTTTGGAGGTCGGGTTCAGATCAGAATAGATCCCTATTCTTATTGGTGATGATCGTGAAATATTTAGCGGGTGAAATGGACCAAAAACATAATATTTATCCAATTTTCTAGCGGCTCTGTAGGTCTCAATAATAGTCCGATCAACGCGTAATTTTAAATAAGGTAAGAGTATATCACAAAGGAGAAGCTTGCAATTTGAGATGGCGATCGGATAATATTTAGAGGGTTAAATAGACCAAAACTTTTCTGTGAAAATTGTGAAAATTTTAATATACAGCTTATATCTTAATTCCTGGAAGTGATATTCCGGACAAGTGAGATATACTTGAAAGTGGAACGCTTGACCTTTCAATTGATGCCAATTATGTTGGTGTGCATGATCAGATAACAGAGTTACAGCCTAATATATTCCGTTATTTGTTTGTAGTGTAATAATAAACTCTCTAGAAGTCGCAATTATACATCAATAGTCACGAAATTTTGCACAGGTTAAGAGTATAGGTCGAAAAATATGCCTACAATTTTGAATGATGATCTGATATTCTTTAGCCGGTGAAATGGACCATTACTTTTGTATGAAAAATATAAAAATTTTATTTTTGGTCGATATTTTAATTCCTTGAGGACATACATATATATTTCGCAAAGTAGCCTAAATATGGAAAAAAAAAACTACTGACCTTTCCTCTGATGTAAATTGCAATAAAGTGTTTGCTAGATTACGGGCCTACTGCCTAATATATAATGGGTTCTGTGTTGAGAACCACATTTTTATGCCATGCTACATATTGTCTCTCCAAAAGTTTATGTAACAGCACGAAATATTCGTCCTAGACCCCTTATTTGGTATGGCAAAATTCATATCTCGACGAGATAAAGCGATTTAGCGATGTGTGTCCGTCCATTAAAAATTGTAAACAAGCTTAAGGCCACAATTATGGACCGATTGTAACGAATTTTTAAGGAGGTTGGGTTCGGGCCAGAATTGAAATGATTAGTTTTTGGTGATGATCGTGAAATGTTCAGGGAATGAAATGGACCAAAAACAAAATTTTAACCAATTTTGTAGCGGCTCTGTAGGTCAAAATAATAACCCGCAAAATTTTAAACAAAGTTAGAGTTTATGATGAAGTAGAAGTGTACAAACCAACGTGAAGATCAGATAATACTTAGGGGGTTAAATGGACTGAAACTTTTGTGTGAAATTGATAAAAATTTCAATAACGTAGCGGTTATACAACGGAAGTAGTAGTACTACATAAGTGGGTTTCATTACATTTTAGTTTGTGTGAACTAAATTTTCCTTTCCTGCTACAAAAATGTCTTTGTCATGCTAGATAACTTTTTGGTTTTGGTCATAGGTATTATACATTACATCTCTGATATTTGATAATTAAATTTTCACAATCATTAAAAAGAAGTTCCGTGGAGAGCGATTGTCCAGGGATAGTGATAAAGGGTATCCCATGGTCGGCTCCGTCCGACTATAGACTTTTCTTACTTGTTTTTTAATTAAAAAAACTCGCGTGCCGACAGTGAGCGTTGAACACACCACCCTAGGATTTATAGTCGGACACACACTCACTGTGCCACTGTTCGTCCATATTCGAACCCGATATATATCTAGAAGGAGTATTACGATATGCGAAGTTTGGACCAAATCAATTGCTCCCTTCGAGAGTTATGGTTCATTATAGGAAAGTTTTGAGCTTTTGTGGGACAATTCACCTATTGACAATTTTTGGTGGAGAAGTGTTGAGACTACTAAGAACTTCAAATGTCAAATTGAAGCTAGTCTGTTAAAAGTTATAGCTAAACTCCTCAAAGTACTGAAAAATTGTACTGATATAGCCCATCTTCGAACTTGATTTTCTATGGAAAAGAGCCATCCTAACTCAATGTTTGTGGATGTTGAAGTGAATACAACAGACGGACATGGCTAGATCGACTCCGAATCAAGAATATGTATATACTTTATAGGTTCGCAAACGATTAGTTCAATGCACTACAAACGGAAAAACAAATTTAATTTAATATATTTAATATGGAGGAGGGTATAAAAACAGAAATAAGGCTGTTAATGAAGAAAACGTGTCCACCCTTTGGGTTAATATATTACTTTTGCTAAATTTATTATTTATTTCTTAGCAACTTGCAGTTGTAACCAGAGCGAGACGCACAGGTGGAAGTGGAACAGTTCTTTTGTCATTCTTATATATTTGCATAAGAATATGATTGTCGTGACGTGAATCCAGCAAGAGAAAATGTTTGCAGGTTTGTCCAAATAAACAACACAAAATAAATGTCAGAAAATCAAGGTATATACAAGGTCAGCCAATAAACCCAAATGTTAATAATCATTTGGGTTTATTGGCTGACCTTGTATAGACCTTGATTGCTGTCAAAATACATTATTTTCATTAGAAAAAAAATTTAATTTACTTGAGAAAAGTTTCGTCGAATTATTTTTCACAAATTTCGATGTGAATAATTACAGCAAAAGTGCATCGATCAAATTTAATCTATGTATGTCAATAAAGGACCATCCTATAGCACTATGAGAAACTGTTTTAATGAATTCAATCGAGGCCAACACTTGCTAAACAAGTAAAAAAGTATCAGTCGGCTTTGCCGACAGAGATATACCCTCAGCCTGTGTGGATTTAAATACTTTTTTCCCAAAAAACTTACGTATTTAGGGGGGGTTTTCAAAACTTTGGGCGTTTGAACCGACAAAACAATGGATAGGATTAAAGCTGAAAATTTTACGGGGATATCGATAGATAGAGCTTTTTTATCACACTAGCTTACGAAAAACATAACATCGCTGTAAACAGGGCAACTAGGAAATCCTTCGGTAAAAATGTCCAAAGGATCCTCGAACAGACTCTTAACCACACAAAAAAGATGAGCATTTGTGTGGGTGGTACCACAAGGATTGGACAGATAGGGCCCAAATTTGAACATAAACTAAGTTCCGACAATATTTAGGGATCCAAAGCTTGGACCAAATCGGTTGCTACGTCTATGAGAAATCGCGCGTACCATTTTAGCGAATATTTTCGAACTTTTGTGGGGGAGGTACCGCAAGGAGTGGACCTATAAGCACCACCTTCGAATTTCATCTAATATTCGAAGAAATATTACAATATCCTAAGTGTGGGCGAACGAGCACTCCAGCCACTATAAATGGTGGCCTAGGGGTTTTTTACAACTTTCGGGCTGTTTTCTCAAGAAGAATGGACTTGCCCCTCAAAAAACTTTTACTGTCGTAATTGAGGCAGCGAATGCAAGTTGCTTCAACAAAAACTAAATTGACTCGAGAGCAGGTCTTAAAGTGAATTTATCCAAAATTTCGTGTGGGAGGTACCCGAAGGTGTGAACAAATATAGTCCATATTCGAAACTGATCTATATCTGGTAGATATATTAGGATGTGTAACGTATAGACCAAATCGGTCATTCCCATAAAGAGTTATCGTGTGCACAATTTTTCGGAACATTTTTGACCTTTTGTGTGGGAGGTACCTGAAGGAGTGGACCGATATGGCTTATCTTCGAACTTAAACTAAGTTTGCACAAAATATTACGAAGGCCACATTTTGGACCGAATCGGCAGATCCGTTTGAGTGTTATATTGCGCTCCAACCACTACACAGGTGTTTTCTGCAATTTTCAGGCTATTTTCCCAGGAAGAATGGACTTGCCCCTGATGCAACTTATACCGTCGTATGGGGGGCAGTGAATAAAAGTTGCTACAACAAAAATCAAAGCTATTCGAGAGTAGGTCCTAAACTGAACTTTTCCCAAATTTTGTGTGGGAGGTACCCAAAGGAGTGGACCGATTGAGTCCATTATGGAACATCATCTAAGTCTGGTAGAAATTTCACGATGTGCAAAGTGTGGACCAAATCGCTTAATTCCTTCAAGAGTTATCGTGCGCACAAATTTTACGAACATTTCCGAAATGTTGTGGGGGAGCTACCGGAAGGAGTGGACCGATATAACCCATCTTCAAACTTAAACTAAGTTTGGATCAAATATTACGAAAGCCAAAATGTGAACCAAATCGGTTGATCCGTTCGAGAGTTATCGTGCGCTCCAGCCAGACGGACATGGCTAAATCAACTCCAAATTTTCTGAAACACATTTCGTCCAAACATACTTGGGGTCTAAAACCATTATTTCGATGAGGCACATTTTGCCCGTATGAAAGTGTATATACCCTCGTTAGCATAAATGCTGTGGGTATAAAAACGAAGGTCGTGCAACAAAGGGTGTTGTGCAGGAAAAATTTTAAGCCGTGCGTGCAAGATAGAATGTTGCATGAACACCTGGCTGCAAAAATTGGGGTTTCTCCTTAGAAGCAGCACAATTTGACAATCGCTCAAAAAAAAACTCTTGCCGATTGGTGCGACGTAATTGTGAATGAATACGTCTGCCGTGCTTACACCAACGTTTAAAAGATCGTCACTGACGAATCTTGGTTCTATGCGTATTAGCCCGAAATAAAACAGCAAACGACCGTACAGGTCTTCGAATGCAGGCCAACTCCAACGAAAGCTGTTCATGAAAGAGCAAGGTAGGACGGTTAATTCTGGGTGGTGCACTACAATTTGTTTGTCTAGAGTCTCCTGAGATATTCAAAAACGAACAAGAGAAGACGAATTATTGTGCAGCATGACAATGCCAGCTCTCACACATCGTTTCGAACCAGCGCTGTTTTAACCAGACAAAACGTGGAATTGTTGGGTCAACAGCCGTACAGCCTCGGCTTGGTACCCAATGACTTCATTTGTTTTCTGCACATCAAGAAAAAAATGCGAGATCAATGATTTTCGTCGCCAGAAAATGCCGTTGAAGAGCATAAATGCATGTTTTGAAGGTATCTCAGTCGGAGTAGAAATAGTGCTTCAACAATTGGTTTAAGCGCATGAAAAGGTATATACATAAATCATGCTGGAGACTACATAAGAAAACAATAATAATATCTTTGATGGTAAATACTCGGGTTGTCATGGAGAATCCAGAAAGTTATCGTGCAACCCTCGTACACACGTTCACACGATTAATTCGCAAATACATTTCATTAATTTTCTCCGTCTGTTAATTTACATTTAAAACAAATAAAATTATTTTTTGCTTGGTCTTGATGTAACTAAATGCCGTAGCCGATGGAATTATTCCATATATATTCTTCATTCAAATGTTAACTTTACAATTCGCTGAAACAATGCGAGGAGACCAGTGATTAGACAGATGATGAAAGATTTTACTTTTTTATAATGTACGCTTGTTTGTTGGTCAATGTGTACTATGCTTTAGCTTCCAACGGACAACAAACATATTTAATTTCTTTATAAAATAATTTAAGTTAATCTAGACCGTTGCTTGATATCAAAATTTGAATAAAATTCATAGCTCAGATTTTATTGGAAATTACCACTGTATTGGTTATTTTTCAATATATACCCAAGGTTATTTGTATTATTTAATGTTCAAGCTTAGTGCACGCTCGTCACTGCTGTTGTTATCGCCTTGTCTATGCGTAACGCAAAAGAAATCTCAAATGTTCATTATATCCTAGACATTATTCAATAATTATGCACCACAATGAAAGAATGCTACAAAACAAATTACATATATATGTACATATATGCGTATAAAAATTTATTGAGTTTTTAATTAAGTCATATATTTATTACACGGTAAGTTTATTTATTGAATAAGCCTTTTGTCAATACTATTTGTCATATTATTAAAAACTATAAACACAAACACTCACACACCAATTGGGTGTACTTCGCGCTTTTTATACCCTCAGCATGCTAACGAGGGTATATATACACTTTCATACGGGCAAAATGTGCCTCATCGAAATAATGGTTTTAGACCCCAAGTATGTTTGGACGAAATCCGTTTCAGACAATTTGGAGTCAATTTAGCTAGCTAGCACGCTAACTCTCGAACGGATCAACCGATCATGTCCAAAATATTTTGTCCAAACTTAGTTTAAGTTCGAAGATGGGTTATATCGGTCCAATCTTTCCGGTACCTCCCCCACAAAAGTTCGAAAATGTTCGGAAAATTTGTGCGCGCGATAACTTCTTAAGGGAGTAACCGATTTGGTCCACGCTTTGCACATCGTAAAATTTCTACCAGACTAAGATGAGGTTCAAATATGGACTCAATCGGTCCACTCCTTCGGCTACCTCCCACACTAAATTTCGGAAAAGTGCAGTTTAGGACCTGCTCTCGAATCGCAACTTGTATTCACTGCCCCCAAACGACGGTACAAGTTTCATCAGGGGCAAGTACATACTTTCTGAGAAAATAACCTGAAAGGTGCAAAAAACCCCCCTGACACCGCGTGTTGTAGTTGGAGCGGTCCAACATTTGGCCTTCGTAATATTTTGTCCAGTTTATTTTAACTTCGATGATAAGCTATATCGGTCCACTCCTTCAGGTACCTCCCCCACAAAAATGCAAAAATGTTCGCGGTTGGAGCGCAAGATAACTCTCGAACGGATCAAACGATTTGGTCCAAAACTTGGTCTTCGTCATATTATGTCCAAACTTAGTTTCAGTTCGAAGATGGGCAATATCGGCAATTCCCCCAATATTTAAAAAAAAATGTCACTAAAATGGTATGCACGATATATCTTGAATGGGGAAAACAATTTGGTCCAAGCTTTTGATCTGCTAAAATTTTGTCCAAATTTAGTTTAATTTCCAAAATGGTCCGTATCGATCCTCTCCTTAGGGTACCTCCCCCACAAAAGTTCAACATTTATGTCTAAGTTCAGTTTAGCGTCGGGTCGAAGATCCTTGGGAAATGAATACCGATGCTGTTCGTTATGGTCCCGTTTACAGTGAGATTATGTTTTCCGTTGACAAGTTCATGCTTCCAGCCATACTGATCCAAAAGTTACAATATGGCCCACTAAAGTGACTAGTGGGGGCTATATCAATCGAAAAGATATGACCCCTAAAATAAGATCAACTTCCATAATGGACTGGCCCATCCATTCCATCCATCCATTTCTCTCTATATTGATGTCGTTGTATAGCAGATACAGCTCGTGGTTCATGCGACGTCGATATTCACCGTTAACGTAGATGGGTCCGTAGACCTTTCGAAGAATTTTTCTCTGAAACACACCAAGCCCTGTCATGTCTGCTTGCGCAAGTACCCAGGCTTCGGAACCATCCATCAGCACGGATAGTAACACTGTTTGGTAAAGCGTTATTTTTGTTTTGACGAGATGTGGATTTGTTTTAAAACTGCTTATTTAAGCCAAAGTAGCATCTGTTGGCCAATACAATTCTTCTTTTAATTCACAACTGATGTCGTTTGTTGTGTTTAGGGCGGTGCCGAGGTAGACGAAGTCTTTTACCACCTCAAAATTGTAGGAACCAACTTCCACAGTCGGTCCGAGCTCAATGGACGCATTGCGCGTCGACACCATCAACTTGGTCTTCTCACCGTTTACCGCCAGACCCACTTTAGCAGACTCTCCTTCGACCTTTATAAAGGTATCAGTTACTTCTTTTACTGATCGGCCCATGATGTCTATATAATCAGCATAAGCAAGTAACATGTGGCTATTGGTGTAGATTGTGCCACTTCTTTTGTCGTTTGCCTCTCGTATAACCTTTTATAGCACGCCTGAAACCTCTTTTGGTACAAAACTCTTCGGAGAGGTTCTGTCCTATTTTAACTGAAGATCTTGTGTCAGTTATAGTCATTTTACAAAGCCGTTTGAGCTTTGCGGGGATACCAAATTCAGACATGGCTTGGAATACCTTTGAACATAGCGAACTGTCGAAGGCTGCTTTATAATCGACAAAAAAGGATTCAAAACCATCTTCTGGGATTGGATCTGCGGTAGGCGAAGGCGACAAACTTCGCTACTATTGGATACCACCAGGTTTGAAAAATGTTCTTTCCATATCCTGGGCACACTATCTGTATCAGTTACCAAATTACCTTGCTGGTCTCTACAGGAGGAGTTGCCTGTACCAAAGCCATCAGTTTGATGCTTCACTCTTTGGTAGAATTTTCGGACTTCGTTCTGGCTCCTGTACATCTCGATTTTTTCACACTCCCGCTTTTCCATCTATTTATTTTTCCTGCGGAAAAGACGTTTCTCCTTTCTTCTTTTCTCCCGATACCCTCATCGTGCGCTACGCGTTGCTACGGATAGTAAAGTAAAGCATTTTTCTCTTCGGTAGCTGCACGACACTGCTGATCATACCATGGATTCCTTGGTGGAGGTCTCTGGTATCCATGTATGGATTTTGCGGCTGTATGCATGGAGTGGGCAATACTTTGAAATTGCGCTGATATTTATCGGGATGAGGAGTGCTTTGATTAAGCAATTGGGCTAGTTGAGTGGAATATGCTGTGGCTATCTGTTGTGATTGAAGCTTACCGACGTGCGTACCTCTGCTGCAACAAGGTAGTGGTCCGAGTCCATGTTTGCTCCTCGGAACTAACGCACTTCCAACACGCTTGATGAATGTCTTCCATCTATCACAACGTGATCAATTTGATTTCTTGTTTTATGATCTGGAGACAGCCAGATGCCCTTATGGATGTCAAGATGTTTAAATCTGGTGCTGCTAACTACCATCTTTTTTGTGGAGACTGAATTTTCCGACTGTTGGGCCAAATATATTTTGCTTTCCAATATTGGCATTAAAATGGCCTAGAATAATTTTAATGTCATGCGCAGGAGAACGGCCATATGTTTCTTCTAAACGCTCATAAAATATATTTTTGGTCTGTTTGTCCTTGTCTTCAGTGGGAGCATGAGCGCAAATAAAGCTGATGTTGAAGAATTTTGCTTTTATTCGAATTGTAGTAAGTGTTTGATTCACTGGTGTGAAGCTGGAGACCAGGTGTTTTAACATCCGACCACATCCAAATCCGCAACCAAACTCATGCTTAATGTCATGTCAGCTATAATACAATGCGTCAACATTAGATGTTGTTGTGACGCCTTTCCATCGTATTTCCTGTATGGCAGTAATGTCGGCCTTGTACTTTTCAAGTACATTTGCCAAGAGGGTAAAATGCACCTTCTCTATAAAGAGTGCGAACATTCCAGGTGCAGATTCGCAGATCATGGTTTTTAAAACGTTTGTTTTTCTTTCGTTTTTTTTCATAGTGTTGTTTTTTTCTAGTCCGGGTCCGTGGAACGTGGAATTTAGGAAGAAGGACCCGAAGCCTCGTAGGGTGAAACAGGGAGTTCTTCGATGTGGGGTGATATCTGCGGAACTATTTAACATCTACCTTTCCTGTATTCCGCCACTCCAGTCGTTATTGAGAACATTATGTATGCGGATGATTGTCAGATCTTACCGTCGACTACCTGCCCTAATGTCATTTGTGAAAAGCTTTGCTCAATCTTACCAACTTTTCACCACTGGACGACTGAGCACAGGGTCGAATGTCCTGGTCGATCATAGTGGAATTCCGCATATGCTACAGCTACCAGCGAAAAGCTGAAATGTAGGAACAAGAAATTTAAGACCTCAAAAAACCTTGTTGACCAAATATAATGCGATAGGTGGGTCTGTGGCAAGCTGAGAATATAAATGCAACGCGATGTAACAATATTCAAACCAGTCGGAACACTGTTCAGTGAACTGCAACAGGGTGTCTCCTCATGACATCACTGGACCATTTGCATGAGTAGTCGAAGATTCTTCCAGTACGACATTACAATGCCATGCTCTCGTTGCAGTACTTGCTCGGGTGTTACCGGATCTTTATCACCATATGGTGGATTGGACCCTCGCAAATGGCATAAACAACTATCGAGTGAATGGGGTCCTCGAAGTTGATCCTCATATATCGCAGCTACAGAACGACACCTGCCACGACAAATCAGAGTAGTTTTCTGTTTTTGATCCATTTCAGCCCCTGAGAACGGCCCGCCCGAACTTATTGTACCCTCCTCCACGAGTTGTATTGAAGTAAAACTGAACAATTATTTTTCTTTCGTTTATGAAGAAGACTTAATTCCAAATTCCAGCAATTTCGGTAAAACGATGTGGCTATCTTTCAAAATACCGAAATTCGGGAGGTACCGTTCTAAAGGGGCTGTTTGAAGGCGTGGACCTGCACGGCCAAATTTCTGCGGAAAAGTTTTATACCACCAACGAAGACTAAGTACCAAATATTAAAGCCACAACCTTCAAAATACCGAAAATCCATAGAACTGGACAATGCATAAACCTATAGCTTAAAATTTCAGGTGTAAAGTTTTGCTTTCCCAACGAAGACTAAATACCAAATTTCTGCCATTTCAGTGGAACATTGAGGCCACAACCTTCAAAATACCGAAAATTGGGATGTACCGTTCTATGGGGGCTATATGAAGGCGTGGACTATACCGAAAAATGTAAAGGGGAAAGTTGAATATCCTCAATGAAGAAAAAATACCAAATTTTAGCCAATTCGGTGGAATATTGAAGCCACAACCTTCAAAATATCGAAAATCCGGAGGTACTCTTTTATAGGGGCAATATAAAGGTGTGGACCTACACCTAATAATTCCAGGTTGAAAGTTCAGCCACTTCGGTGGAATATTGAAACCACAACCTTCAAAATACCCAAAACTGGGGTGTACCTTTCAATGGGTGCTATTGAAGACGTTGACCTATACCAACATATTTAGAGGGGAAAGTTGAATAGCCACAATGAAGACTAAATACCAAATTTCAGCCATTTCAATGGATTATTGTGGCCATAACCTTCAAAATATCGGGAGGTACCGTTTTATGGGGGCTATGTTATGGCGTGGATCTATACCGACACATTTCATATGGAATGTTTTATACTCCGAAATGAAGACTAAATACCAATTTTAAGACATTTCGGAGGAATACTGAGGCAAAAACCTTCAAAATACCTAAAATCGGGAGGTACCGTTCTATAGGGACTATAAGAAGGCTTGGGCCTATACGGACAATATTCTGGGTAAAAGTTGTATACCCCCAACGAAGACTATGTACCAAATTTCAGCCATTTCGGTGTCATAATGAGGCGAAAACCTTCAAAATACCGAAAATCGCGTGGTGCCTTTTTATGGGGGCTATATCAAAACGTACACCGATATAGCCCATTTGTAATACCAAACACCCTAGGAATAATTAAAACTTCTATACCAAATTACAAAGCTCTATCATAAAAATTGCGAGCTGTATCTTGATTTCAACAGACGACCGGACGGACATGGTTATATCGACTTAGAATTTTACCCTGATCCACGACTATTGGCCGGAGACTGATCTTTGAAATCTGCCTTAAAATGAACAACTATTGGGCGGAGGGTGGCTTTCGAAAATTGCCTTAAAATCAAGAACTAATCGCAGGAGGCTTGCTTAAACATCTAAAACTATTGCCCGAAGGCTGGCCTTTAAAGATTGCCTTAAAAATTCAGGACTATTGGCCTGACAATAGCATTTGAAAATTACATTAAAACTCGACGACTATTGGCCGGAGGCTGGCCTTTGAAAATTGCCTTAAAAATAGAACGTATATAGAACGGAGACTGGCCTTTGAAGATTGCCATAAAAATCCACGAGTATTGGCTATACTATGGAGGGTATATTAATCCGTAAAATCTATTGTAGGTCCGTAGAAATTTTGGTATGAAAGCAAGTAAAAAAGTATCAGTCGGCTTTGCCGACAGAGATATACCCTCAGCCTATGCGAATTGGAACTTTCATCTACAGACAAATCGAATATATTTAGGGTATTTTCAGAATTGTGTGACACTTTTTGGACATTTGATGTTGCCGACAAAACTGTGGATTAGGATCAAAGTTCAAAAATGTGGGTTAAAGTTCAAACGTGTTGCAGAGGAGATACTTAAATGAATAGACATAGTCCATTATGAAAGTGGATCTTATTTTGAGAGTCATATCTTTTCGATAGATATCGCGCCCACTAGTCATTTCAGTGGGTTACCGTACACCTGTTGGACCAGTATGCCAAAAAGCATGGACTTGTCCACGGAAAACATAATATGACTGTACATCATCGGTATAATTTTCCAAAGGATCTCCGAACAGACCCTAAACTCCACTTGGACACAAATGTTGAACATTTGTGTGGGAGGTATCCTTATCCTAAGGAGAGGACCGATATGGGTCATTTTAGAAGTTAAACTAAGTTTGGACAAAATATGACGAAGGCCAAATTTTGGACCAAATCGGTCTATCAGTTCGAGAATTAGCGTGCTCTCCAACTACTACATATGGTGCCATAGGGGGTTTTTTTAAACTTTCGGGCTGTTTTCCCAAGAAGTACGGACTTGCCACTGAAAAAACTTTACGGTTGTAATTGAGACAGCGCACAGTGGATCCACTTGTATGGAGAAAGTGGCCAAAAATATTTAGAATGTAAAAACCAAGCCAATGCGCCGGTTACAGCTTTGTGCTGCTGCGAAGAATATTTTAAGAGACCACGAGCGTAACATTCTCCCCCATTTCCCCTCTGGAGGGGGTATACGGTAAGAATTGTTTTATGCTGTTAATACAAAATGGGTCCCGATTATCTTATAATGCAAAAAATAGGCTTGGTGAAACAAAACAATCTCCCAAACAACATAAAGTCCTACCAATTTAGCGGATTAAAAAAGTCAACATTTTTGTCTGAAAATTGGTAAAATTTTTAATATAGATCTTATAGCGTTCTTGCTGGAAGGCACGTACCGCCAACGTAAGACAAATATGGAAGAAGATTTTTTCATCTTGTCACTGATACGAATTATGTTAATGTACGTGGTCAGATAACAGAGTTATACGCTAATATATCCATAGAAACCCTATTCTAGGGCAGCTTTAGTCAGCGGCTCACCATTTATAGTCTGGCACTAGATGGCAGCTGATTTTAATACTGAATAATCTTAAACCCATGAGCTACATTGGAAAATTATTCCCGAGGTGGGCACTGGTGGGCATCATGACTAAAACCTTAAGAAAATATGCAGGTAACTAGAATTCCACAACACGCCAAAACACAATTTTTTAATGAAAATTAAGCTATTACCTCCTCCTTCAAAATCCACTATAATATTTTGCTATACGTATTAGTTTCGCGATATTTTGAATATATTTACTTGCACATAAAATATAGGTTGTACTCACAACAAAAAATATTAGTCAAATGTTCCGACTTTTGATGCTATTCTTAAGAAGATCGCGTTCGAATGAAACAAAAATTAATATATTTTTAAAAAGGCCCATGTCATAGCTGTCAGAGTTGCCAGATGTCGTACCAAAATTTTGACATTCATTTTTTTATTTTTGTCCAATGGGTGGATCCACTGTGCAGCGATTGCAAGTTGCTTCAACAGAAATCAAAGGTAGTCAAGAGCAGGTCTTAAAATGAGCTTATCCGAAATTTTGTGTCGGCAAATATAGTCCATATTCGAACCTGATCTATATCTGGTAGATATATTAGGATGCGTAAAGTATGGACGAAATCGGTCCGTCCCGTCAAGAGTTATCGTGCGCACATTTTTACAGAAAATTTTTGAACTTTTGTGGGGGAAGTACCTGAAGGAGTGAACCGATATGGCTTATCTTCGAACTTAAACTAAGTTTGGACAAAATATTATAAAGGCCAAAATTTGGATCGAATCAGCAGAGTTATCTTGCGCTCAATCGGCGTGGGCCGATTGAATCCATATTGGAACCTCATCTAAGTTTAGTAGAAATTTCATGATGTGCAAACTTTGGATCAAATCGGTTACTCCCTCCATGAGTAATCGTGCGCACAAATTTGCCGAACATTTTCGAACTTTTGTGGTGGAGAGGTACCTGAAGGAGTGGACCGATATAACCCATCTTCGAACTTAAACTAAGTTTGGACAAAATATTGCGAAAGCCAACTTTTGGACCAAATCGGTTCATCCGTTCGAGAGTTATCTTGCGCACCAGCCAGACAGATAGATAGACAGACGGACGGACATTGCTACACTGAAAGAAAAATGCTTCGTTGTATCAGTGAAGGGGTTTCAGTGATTATTTTTCATTGATGTTATGAAACGTTCCATTAATATAATGAAATGTTTCTTTCATGCTATGAAACTTTACGTTATTTAAAATTTAATGATTTTTGGTTTCATTGTATAAACGAAACTGATTTCATTGATGTAATGAAACTTTTAATTTTTGTAAAGTTAAGAAAAATATGTAAGTTTTGAATTCAAACTACATACAATGGGTATAAAAGAACTAGTACGCAAAACATTTTTTAAAAAAAAATTGCGAAAAAATGTATATGTACATATATTCGATGTTTTTGGTTGCTCCAAAATTAATGGAACAGTTTCATTAAATAAATGAAACAGTTTCGTTAAATAAATGAAAAATGTTAGAAATCCCTAATACTATCGTATCTAATATTATTTTATGTGTAGGTATTATTACACTTTTCGCATTTGTATTCTTTGTAAATCTGTTAATTTATAACATTTGTCTTTTAATTATTTTGTTTTTTTTTTTTTAACAAATTTTATTTTTGACAATCACAAAAGGAACACATATATTGGCTACATACATAAGTATGGAATCACATACATAAATATGTATGCATGAATATTTGCCAAAACTAGCAGAAACGTCATCAACTGTACAAAAATTCGCTACTGTCCCCGATTGGCGTTGGTATACATAAATATTCATTTGCATTAAAAAGAATGTTATTCTCCGTTCTTTGTTATTGTTTGTATTGTTGTTCATTGAATTCCAGCTGTGGTTGTGTGTGTGTATTTAACAAACAGAAAACACGTGTAGGCAAAATTACTCTCTCTTTGCAAAACAACCACCGTTTTCGCAGCTACACCAAATGATGTTCACGAACTTTGTTTTAGTTCGTGCTATACAGTATTTTTTGCTTAACTGCACAATCAAAAATTGCACAACTTCTTGTGCTGCAATCCCCAAAATGCAGGAAGCTTAAATTCGCTTACCTGCCCAACAAGGCCGATATCTTCAATATTACTTACGTGCATATGATGTGCAGATATATACAAATTTTACAACCAAATTAAAGTAAAATCACCAAAATTTTGATGCAGCTATGCCGAAAATGCAGCTATTGAATGTGCAATAAAACATAATATCTTGAACGGAATCTAGAGAATAGTTGCCTGTAAACTGATTTTTGGTCAGGTAACGCCAAAATGCAGCTCTGAATGATGCAGGTAACCAGAAATTACTGTACCACAATCAAGTGTGGATGAAAAAAGTTATTTTACGTCTGGTGTTTTCAACTTTAAAAAGTGTGATGCGTTTAATATGAAAAGAAAATGTAAATATTGTTTTTTATGTGTTCAGTTGTTCTTTAAAGAGAATTTTTATTTATATTTTTCTTTGTAATGGAAGCATTCAATAGAAAATCTAAAGATGAGTGGAATGGCGGAGAATTGGCCAACCAAGCACCTCAAATTTAGAAAAAGGAAATCTTGTATCCTAACAGCTTGGAAGTACACATTGATTTGCCCATAGTTTGCTGTAGAACGGCAAAAATTAAAGGTAAGTTAATGTTTAGAAAAACAGATAAAATACTAAAAATTTTTTGTTTTTAAATTTTGCTTACAGATGACAACGCCCAGAAGGATAATTAACTTCGCTGAAAGTAAGTATGAAGTGTTTAATGTGGCGATAAAAAATAGAAAATCTAATGATCAGTGGAATTACGAAGACCTTCCGTGGTCAATGAAGCACTACTCCCTTAAGAAACCAAATGCTGTATCCCAACATCATCGACGTACACAGGGGATGACACTGTGACAAAATTTGGAGGTAAGTTATTGTTAAGAAAACCAGTTAATTTGTTAACAATTTATTTATTATTTCAATTTTACTTCCAGATGACAAGGCCCAATACTATCATTAATGTGGTTAATACCTGATGAATTGAAAATAACTTGTTGTATTCATGGTCAACACTAATTGCAATAAAACGAAATAAACATATTTAGCATTGACTTCATTTTTGTTTATTACGTGAGTATGAAATGACTTCATAACATGAATGAAATCTTACGTTACATCAATGAAATGTGCCATTGATTTTGAACCAACGTAAGGCTTCATTGCATAAATGAAGAAGTTTCATTACAACAATGAAAGTATTTCATTGCATAAATGAAAAAGTTTCACTGCATCAATGAAGGTTTCATTGCATTAATGAAAAAGTTTCATTTCATTAACGAAAAAGTTTCATTGCATCAATGAAAAAGTTTCATTGCATCAATGAAAAAGTTTCATTGCATCAATGAAGGAGTTTCATTGCATTAATGAACAAATTCGTTAATTTTACTTCAATGAAACTGTTTTCATTTATTCAATGAAGCTCTACGTTGGCTCAAAATCAATGACAAATTTCATTGATACAACGTAGGATTTCATTCATATTACGTAGCTTTTTCTTTCAGTGTAAATCGACTCCAAATTGTCTGAAACACATTTCGTCCAAACATACTTGGGGTCTAAAACCATTATTTCGATGAGGCACATTTTACCCGTATGAAAGTGTATACACCCTCGTTGGCATAAATGCTGAGAGTATAATGAGCTATATAGGTCTAGGTTTGGTATAGCACCCATACAAAGTGACGTTTTAGGGAATTTTGTTGGTAACCATATTACCCCACAAAGTTAGGCCCGGCCGGAGTTATCCCTGTTTTCACTTGTTGGTGCTAAACTCTAACAGTTTACAAAACTTAAAGAACTGCCACCTGTGGCGTGATTAAAAAGTGAAAAAAAAAACAATGGGCAGACGGACGGTCTAAGTCTAGGTTTTACCGTAATGTTGTAAAGTGTGAACAGACAACAAATATTGCAACTTAATAAAATGCCTAAAGTTATCACTAAGTATTATTCTTTTAATCAAAATCGTTTGGACTCTTATACTAAAATACGAGCATTTAAAGCAAATACCTGAGAAATTAATTTGAATTTAATAGAAATTGCATATTTATTAGCTGCACTACCACGTGTGGCATATGAATTGAAGAAATTATTACATTGTGCACATATTTGTTCTTAATATAAAGAAAGTAGTTCCTCTTCGGTCGATTTAGTATTATAGTGTTTAGGTTAAACTAGATTTTAGTAATCAGTCTTTCAGTGTCAGTTCGTTGCGATAGAGGGACAATAAATATTGAAAAAGAAATATTGTGCAAAATGAAATTTCTAAGACTTGTGAAAGAAAATACAATTGATGGTGTATTGGAGGGTTTGCGAATAGGCATGTTTGTATCCTTAAATAATATTTTAATTAAGACTTAAGTAGTGAATGAATAGCCGTGTGAACAATGATGGCAACAAGTGCATGTAAATGGATTGAAATAATAGCTGAATGAATGTTTATTCAAAAAGTCTGTGAAAACAAAAATGTGTGGATTTAAGTAGAAGTTTGCCCAACAACAGACTTAAGGATTAGTCAAGGGTTAATGTGCCGTATATTTTCTTTTAATTAATTAAACGGTGTGTAAAATATAACATCACAAAAACGGTGTTATGTTCGGACGGACCGAACTTGTTTGTACCTTCAACCATAAAATATATTTCAGCAATTTCGATTGGATTATGTGGCTGTTATTAAAAATATAGCAAAACCGCCGGTGCCGTTTTGTAGGGGCTATATTGGAACGTGCACCTATAGTCTGTCGCAAAATGTAGTATGCAGCGCTGAAACCAAAATGTATTAGGAATAAAAAGCACTATGACTTGTTAAAAACAAAAAAAAAGCAATTCATTTTATTTATATTATAGACATGATGACAATCCTCTGTGATAACAACGAAAAATGTGTAATAATTGCATTGTATAAGAAAATGTACGGTTCGAATCCCAAAAAGCCCAAAACGTATGTCGCAAAAGTAAGTATACAAAGGAAAACCCTTGTGGAAATGTGATATTTTTGATATTTTTGAACAAAATATAACCAAGTCATTATTTTATATCCTCAAGAAGATATTAATTTGTTTTAATGACAGTTATGGTACTTATAGTAACAAATCCACCTTACACAGGATCGAAAAACCCAGAATAATTAGTCATCTATAAATCGGTGCCGTGACATAACTCCCAACGGACATAACTCCCAAAACGATTTTTTGAGTTATGTCCGCCTTGGTTTGCGGGCATAACTCCCAAATTCTTTGGGAGCTACGTCCGACCCCCCCCCAACCGGACGTAAGTCCCAATGGGAGTTATGTCCGTTTGTAAAATTTAAGTGATTTTTATAAATTTTAAGTGATTTTTTAATATAATTTTTATATAATAATGAATTTATATAACTTATAATTGATTTAAAATTTTTATAAAAAATAAGTACAAAATAAGTAGTAGCCAATACAAATCGAACTGTATTCAAAATTTACCTTCAAACCTATTTTAAAAGAAAAATTCTGCCTACAGGAATATAGAAAGTAAGAAAATAAAAAGTTTTTGTTCAAATTCGCAAATACTTTCTGAAAAAGGAAAAGCAGGTAAAAGTATTTTTAAAAAAATCGCGCGATTTTCTACAAAAGTATTTTCACAATTTAAGATGATAAAAAGTTTTTGTAAAAATGTCCAAATACTTTCGGAAAACGAAATGCGCGAAAATATTAAAAAAACGCGCGATTTTTTACAAAAATATTTTCACAATTTAAGAAGATAAAATGTTTTTATAAAAATATTCAAATACTTTCTGAAAAAGGAAGTGCGACGCAGTCGAAAATGTGTTTGAAAAAAAATCGCTCGATTTTTTACAAACATACATATTTTCACAATTTAAGAAAATAAAAAGTTTTTGTAAAAACATTCAAATACTTTCTGAAAAACGAAAAGCGATGCAGTCGAAAATATTAAAAAACAAGTAAAAAAGCGTTAAGTTCGGCCGGGCCGAACTTTTCATACCCTCCACCATAAAATATTCTGAACTAAAATGGAATAATTAGTTTTCATTCCTGTCCCCAACTTTAAGTGGGTACGTTAAAATGTCAGATAATGTACATAAAATGCTTCATTCGGGAGGCCCTTTTTTATGGTGCCTTTATCTAACTATGTATGTTGACAATTTTTGGTAGGCTAGAAATTGGGAGCTATCGTTATATAGTGGTTATAATAAAACATGGACCTATGTTGACAGTTTTTGATGGGAGCCTTTCAAATAACTCCTAATTCGGTTAAAAATTGTAGCTAGAATCTTCAAAATACCGAAAATCGGTACATAACGTGGGCACTTCAAATGTCATTAACAGCTAGTTCGGAGGTATGTGGGCTATACGAAAATATGAACTTAAATGAACAATTTTTGTTGCAGAATTTTTGTTGGCTTTTAAATTTCAAATTACAGAAAGTTCGTTCAAAAAATAAAGCTAAGGTACGGAAAATCGGGAGGTTTGTTTTGGGGCTATACCAAAACATGGACCTACGTTCGATTAAACATTTTAAGTAAAATCCTCAAAGTACCGAAAATCGGGAAGTATCGTTATATTTGTTGAAAATTGTTGATGCAGATGTGTGTGACCACTACAACCTTCAAATGTCAAATTGCAGTTAGTTCGGTTAAAAATTGTAGCTAAAATTGCCAAATTACTGAAAATTGGGAGGTACCGTTATATGGGAGCTATATCCGAACAAGGACCTATGTTGACAATTTTGGTGGAGAGGTGTGGTGACCACTAAGAACTTCAAATGTCAAATGTTCAAATTACAGCTAATTCGGTTAAAACTTGTAGGTAAAAATTTAAAAAATACCGAAAATCGGGAGGTACTTTTATATGGGGCTATACCAAAACATGTACCTATGTTCATAATTTTTTCGAATATAAGTTTTTTGGTCACTAAGAACTCTAAATATCAAATTATAGCTAATTCGGTCTAGAAATGTGACTTAAAACGTCAAAATACCTGAAATCTGGCGGTAACGTTATATTGGGGCTATTATAAAAAATGGACCTATGTCCACTAGTTTTGTTATATAAGTTTATTGACACTTAAGAACCCTAAATGTCAATTTATAGCTAAATCGGTCTGAAAATGTAGCTAAAAACGTCAAAATACCGTAAATAGGGGGGCACCGTTATATGGGGGCTATACCAAAACGTGGACCTATGTCCACAACTTTTGTTATATAAGTTTACTGACACTTAAGGAACCTAAATGTCAAATTATAGCTAAATCGGTCTGAAAATGTAGCTAAAAACGTCAAAATTCCGTAAATCGGGGGGTACCGTTATGTGGGGGCTATACCAAAACGTGGACCTATGGCCACAAGTTTTGTTATATAAGTTTATTGACACTTAGGAACCCTAAATGTCAAATTATAGCTAAATCGGTCTCAAAATGTAGCTAAAAACGTCAAAACACCGTAAACCGGGGGGTACCGTTATATGGGGGCTATACCAAAACGTGGACCGATATAGCCTATCACCGAACTTGACCTGCCTGCAAACAAAAGACGCATTTTCCCAAAATTTCAGCGTCCTATCTCCATTTTTGTGGACGCTAGAGTGATTACCACAGACGGACGGACGGACGGACGAGCACAGATCGACTCAGAATTTTACCCTGATCAAGAATATATATACTTTATAGGGTCGCAAATGAGTATTTCAATGCGTTACAAACGGAAAAACAAACTTAATATACCCTCCATACTATGGTGGAGGGTATAAAAAACGCACTATTTTTTACAAAAATAGCGACAAAATTCCATTTTTTATGTCCTGTTTATGAATTCTGAAACAACGGAATGCTCAAAAACGCTTTAAAGTTTTAATTAGATTGAGTTTCGGCTTGTCCTGTTTGATAAAACGGGAATTTATTGAAGGAATAGCTTAGTTTTGAAGCCATAGTCCTTTTGAAACATACAATAATACATTATCCTTACACTTAAGAACTTTACTTTTAAGTTAATTTTCTCACAAATTGTTTCCATTTCATATTCCCTCCAAAATTAATAATAGGAGAACCTCAAGTCCCATTGGGAGCTACGTCCGACCCCCCCCCAACCGGACGTAAGTCCCAATGGGAGTTATGTCCGTTTGTAAAATTTAAGTGATTTTTATAAATTTTAAGTGATTTTTTAATATAATTTTTATATAATAATGAATTTATATAACTTATAATTGATTTAAAATTTTTATAAAAAATAAGTACAAAATAAGTAGTAGCCAATACAAATCGAACTGTATTCAAAATTTACCTTCAAACCTATTTTAAAAGAAAAATTCTGCCTACAGGAATATAGAAAGTAAGAAAATAAAAAGTTTTTGTTCAAATTCGCAAATACTTTCTGAAAAAGGAAAAGCAGGTAAAAGTATTTTTAAAAAAATCGCGCGATTTTCTACAAAAGTATTTTCACAATTTAAGATGATAAAAAGTTTTTGTAAAAATGTCCAAATACTTTCGGAAAACGAAATGCGCGAAAATATTAAAAAAACGCGCGATTTTTTACAAAAATATTTTCACAATTTAAGAAGATAAAATGTTTTTATAAAAATATTCAAATACTTTCTGAAAAAGGAAGTGCGACGCAGTCGAAAATGTGTTTGAAAAAAAATCGCTCGATTTTTTACAAACATACATATTTTCACAATTTAAGAAAATAAAAAGTTTTTGTAAAAACATTCAAATACTTTCTGAAAAACGAAAAGCGATGCAGTCGAAAATATTAAAAAACAAGTAAAAAAGCGTTAAGTTCGGCCGGGCCGAACTTTTCATACCCTCCACCATAAAATATTCTGAACTAAAATGGAATAATTAGTTTTCATTCCTGTCCCCAACTTTAAGTGGGTACGTTAAAATGTCAGATAATGTACATAAAATGCTTCATTCGGGAGGCCCTTTTTTATGGTGCCTTTATCTAACTATGTATGTTGACAATTTTTGGTAGGCTAGAAATTGGGAGCTATCGTTATATAGTGGTTATAATAAAACATGGACCTATGTTGACAGTTTTTGATGGGAGCCTTTCAAATAACTCCTAATTCGGTTAAAAATTGTAGCTAGAATCTTCAAAATACCGAAAATCGGTACATAACGTGGGCACTTCAAATGTCATTAACAGCTAGTTCGGAGGTATGTGGGCTATACGAAAATATGAACTTAAATGAACAATTTTTGTTGCAGAATTTTTGTTGGCTTTTAAATTTCAAATTACAGAAAGTTCGTTCAAAAAATAAAGCTAAGGTACGGAAAATCGGGAGGTTTGTTTTGGGGCTATACCAAAACATGGACCTACGTTCGATTAAACATTTTAAGTAAAATCCTCAAAGTACCGAAAATCGGGAAGTATCGTTATATTTGTTGAAAATTGTTGATGCAGATGTGTGTGACCACTACAACCTTCAAATGTCAAATTGCAGTTAGTTCGGTTAAAAATTGTAGCTAAAATTGCCAAATTACTGAAAATTGGGAGGTACCGTTATATGGGAGCTATATCCGAACAAGGACCTATGTTGACAATTTTGGTGGAGAGGTGTGGTGACCACTAAGAACTTCAAATGTCAAATGTTCAAATTACAGCTAATTCGGTTAAAACTTGTAGGTAAAAATTTAAAAAATACCGAAAATCGGGAGGTACTTTTATATGGGGCTATACCAAAACATGTACCTATGTTCATAATTTTTTCGAATATAAGTTTTTTGGTCACTAAGAACTCTAAATATCAAATTATAGCTAATTCGGTCTAGAAATGTGACTTAAAACGTCAAAATACCTGAAATCTGGCGGTAACGTTATATTGGGGCTATTATAAAAAATGGACCTATGTCCACTAGTTTTGTTATATAAGTTTATTGACACTTAAGAACCCTAAATGTCAATTTATAGCTAAATCGGTCTGAAAATGTAGCTAAAAACGTCAAAATACCGTAAATAGGGGGGCACCGTTATATGGGGGCTATACCAAAACGTGGACCTATGTCCACAACTTTTGTTATATAAGTTTACTGACACTTAAGGAACCTAAATGTCAAATTATAGCTAAATCGGTCTGAAAATGTAGCTAAAAACGTCAAAATTCCGTAAATCGGGGGGTACCGTTATGTGGGGGCTATACCAAAACGTGGACCTATGGCCACAAGTTTTGTTATATAAGTTTATTGACACTTAGGAACCCTAAATGTCAAATTATAGCTAAATCGGTCTCAAAATGTAGCTAAAAACGTCAAAACACCGTAAACCGGGGGGTACCGTTATATGGGGGCTATACCAAAACGTGGACCGATATAGCCTATCACCGAACTTGACCTGCCTGCAAACAAAAGACGCATTTTCCCAAAATTTCAGCGTCCTATCTCCATTTTTGTGGACGCTAGAGTGATTACCACAGACGGACGGACGGACGGACGAGCACAGATCGACTCAGAATTTTACCCTGATCAAGAATATATATACTTTATAGGGTCGCAAATGAGTATTTCAATGCGTTACAAACGGAAAAACAAACTTAATATACCCTCCATACTATGGTGGAGGGTATAAAAAACGCACTATTTTTTACAAAAATAGCGACAAAATTCCATTTTTTATGTCCTGTTTATGAATTCTGAAACAACGGAATGCTCAAAAACGCTTTAAAGTTTTAATTAGATTGAGTTTCGGCTTGTCCTGTTTGATAAAACGGGAATTTATTGAAGGAATAGCTTAGTTTTGAAGCCATAGTCCTTTTGAAACATACAATAATACATTATCCTTACACTTAAGAACTTTACTTTTAAGTTAATTTTCTCACAAATTGTTTCCATTTCATATTCCCTCCAAAATTAATAATAGGAGAACCTCAAGTTTTGTTGTGTTCCCTAGAGTTATAAGGACCTACCAGCCTTTTAACAGTATCGGATATACTTCTCGTGTCTCTAGTGTCTAATCAGACTTTAGTTGGGCTTACAACGGAACGGTAAGGATAATGGATTATTTCATGTTTCAAACGGACTATGGACCCAAAAATAAGGAGATTCTTCAAGAAATTCCCGTTTTATCAAACAGGAAAAGCTGAAACTCGATTAAGATCACCCCATATTAAAACGTTAGAGCTTTTCTGAGCATTTCATTTCATAAACAGGCCATAACAACCGGAATCTTGTATTTATAGATGACTAAGTATTCTGTGTTTTACGATCCTGTGTAAGTTGGATTTGTGAATATAAGTACTATAACTGCCATTAAAACTAATTAATATCCTCTTGAGCATCTGAAATAAAGATTTGTTATATTTTGTTCAAAAATATCAACAATTTTTTACAGATTTCCACAAGGGTTCTCCGCTGCATAATTACTTTTGCAATATAAATTTTGGGCTTTTTGGGACTCGAACCTTACCAAGTTATATTGTTTTTCATCTCTAATGTATTTTAGTTTCAATGGTGCATACTAACTTTTGCGACAGACTGTACGTTTTTGTGAAAATATTTTTTAACCCCTGGAAACACACCAACTTACAATCAATTTGGTGGTCAAAAAAGGCCAATATCCTAGAAATTCCTAAAACCGGCGAGTTGCATCATATAGAGTATAGAATCCATAGACGTGGACATATATAAACAATTTTTGGTAGAAATTTTTTAAACTTTGGAAACACCAATCCCAAAATACAACGAAGTTGGAGGGGATATGGGATTACGCCAAACCCTGAATCTATACTTACAATTTTTGGCTGAAGCACAAAACCCCAAATTACAAGCAATTCGGAGGGCAAGTAGAGCTAATACCTTCAACTTTGTTTTTACACCCTCTATCATAGTATTGATGATATATTAAGTTTCTTTTTCTCTTTGTATCATTTTCTCTTTGTAACTAATCATTTGCGACCATATAAAGTATATATATATACTTGATTAGGGTACAATTCTGAGTGGAACTATGCACGTCATTCCGTCCGTCCAACTGTTCTAATCACTCTAGCGTCCGCAATAATTGAGATAGAACGCTAAAATGTTTCACCCGAGTGCCTTTTCTCTTTTTTTTTGCTAAACTTTGTGTATCTAACAGGAAATTAATTATTCCATTTTAGTTCAGAATATTTTATGGTGGAGGTTATAAAAAGCTCGGCCCGGCCGAACTTAATGTTTTCTAATTGTTAAAACTGAACTAATTCCTTTAAAATTTCTTAAAAACCTGGTGCCACCGTGGTGCAGTTGTATGCACACCCGACCTGCATTCAGAAGTCATGCGGTTCAATTCCCATGCCAGGAAAACGGTAGCAAAATACCCTTCAACAATGTTGGCTACATTTCTGAATATTTCAGCCATGTAAAACTTCTCTACAAGTGGTGTCGTAAAACAAGCCGTTCGGACTCGGACTAGGTCCCTTATAACTAAGCTAATATGAATCGGTATGCATTCATTGATGTGAGAGAAGTCTCCCTTGTTTGTACGAACTTAGCTTATTTGGTCTAGAGTTCTTGGTCTAGAGTTCCAGAATGGAGTTGTTGCAGGGAACTCTTCCGAAAAATGAACTATTGGAACTATTTCCAGCTCATTCGTTTATATAGTTCCTTTAGTTCATATAGTTTTTTCGTTCTTCTTGTTCCTTTAATGTTTCTGTTTATTCTTCGTTACTGTTTATTAAAGAGAGAGAGAGAAAGATTCGTTTAACTATTTCGGTCTCGTAACCATTTTTTAAACTATATCTGTCTCGGAACTTTGGAACTATATTAAGGAATTAGTTCCTTTTGGGAAAAGGGACTAGAAAGTTCGATCCGGTCTGGGAACTATATGGTCCAACTCCAATCGTTCCATACTTTGCACATGGTAATATTTCTACAAGACATTGATCAGACTATATCGGTCCACTCCTTCGGGTACCTCCCACACAAAACTTCGGAAAAGTCCACTTTAAGTACTGCTCTTGATTTTTTTTTTGGGAGTTATGTCCTAATTTATTGATGGAATTAAATCCCTAAATAATTTTGTCCGTGAGTTTTATTTCCTGGCACCATTTAAAACTATTGAATGAATATCTTTAAAACCCTTTTCTGCAATTAAAGCTCAAATTTATTGCTTCATTTACACTCCAAATGTTATTGAACAAATAATTTGGGCTTAAATGCAATTTTTTGGGGACTACATTTCCTAGTTTAGGGTGTTTCAATTTCAATTCGCACATGCTGAAGCATATCTCTGTCGGGAAAGTCTACTGATACTTTTTTACATCTCTCGTGCGCTACGCGTTGATACTGATTGTATAGTAAACATGTGTGCCACATTCTCCTCTTTGATAGCAGCACGACACTACACGGCACGACACTGGCTATTTTCATGGAGTGGGCAATACTTTGCCACTGTTTTGATATGTTATCGGAACAAGGAGTGATTGCAGCTTACCGGGTACGTACCTTTGCTACACCAAGGTGGTTATTCAAGGGGATATTTGGCCCTTGAACCCTCTCAATGAAAGTATTCCATTTATATAACGTGATCAACTTGATTTCTCGTTAAAAGTCTGGTTGTCATTCCACACACCGAAATATTCGTCGGAGACCCTCGAACGTATATATGGGGATTTCTGATTGAAATCGGACACTTTCGAAACATGAGGTTTTTCATTTCCTTTCTTTTTTGCTGTGGTGATGCTACTCATCAACAAAAGACTTTAGTATATTTTCAGATTTTTTATACCCTCCACCATAGTATGGAGGGTATATTAAGTTTGTTTTTCCGTTTGTAACGCATTGAAATACTCATTTGCGACCCTATAAAGTATATATATTCTTGATCAGGGTAAAATTCTAAGTCGATCTGAGCACGTCCGTCCGTCCGTCCGTCTGTGGTAATCACTCTAGCATCCACAAAAATGGAGATAGGACGCTGAAATTTTGGGAAAATGCGTCTTTTGTTTGCAGGCAGGTCAAGTTCGATGATGGGCTATATCGGTCCACGTTTTGGTATAGCCCCCATATAACGGTACCCCCCGATTTACGGTATTTTGACGGTTTTAGCTACATTTTCAGACCGATTTGCCTATAATTTGACATTTAGGGTTCTTGAGTGTCAATAAACATATATAACAAAACTTGTGGACATAGGTCCACGGTTTGGTATAGCCCCCATATAACGGTACCACCCGATTTGCGGTATTTTGACGTTTTTAGCTACATTTTTAGACCGATTTAGCTATAATTTGACATTTAGGGTTCTTAAGTGTTAATAAACTTACATATTAGTAGTTGTGGACATAGGTCCACGTTTTGGTATAGCCCCCATATAACGGTACCCCCCGATTTGCGGTATTTTGACGTTTTTAGCTACATTATCAAACCGATGTAGCTATAATTTCACATTTAGGGTTCTTAAATGTCAATAAACTTATATAACAAAAGTTGTGGACATAGGTCCACGTTTTGGTATAGCCCCCATATAACGGTACCCCCTGATTTACGGTATTTTGACGGTTTTAGCTACATTTTCAGACCGACTTAGCTATATTTTGACATTTAGGGTTCTTAAGTGTCATTAAACTTATTTAACAAAACTTGTGGACATAGGTCCACGTTTTGGTATAGCCCCCATATAACGGTACCCACGATTTGCGGTATTTTGACGTTTGTAGCTACATTTTCAGACCGAATTAGCTTTAATTTGACATTTAGGGTTCTTAAGAGTCAATAAACTTATAAAACAAAATTTGTGGACATAGGTCCACGTTTTGGTATAGCCCCCATATAACGGTAGCCCCCGATTTACGGTATTTTGACGTTTTTAGCTACATTTTCAGACCGATGTAGCTATAATTTGACATTTAGGGTTCTTAAATATCAATAAACTTATATAACGAAAGTTGTGGACAAAGGTCCACGTTTTGGTATAGCCCCCATATAACGGTACCCCCCGATTTACGGTATTTTGACGGTTTTAGCTACATTTTCAGACCGATTTAGCTATAATTTGACTTTTAGGGTTCTTAAGTATCAATAAACTTATATAAGAAAAGTTGTGGACATAGGTCCACGTTTTGGTATAGCCCCCATATAACGGTACCCCCCGATTTACGGTATTTTGACGTTTTTAGCTACATTTTCAGACCGATGAAGCTATAATTTGACATTTGAAGTTCTTAAATGTCAATAAACTTATGTGACAAAACTTGTGGACATAGGTCCACGTTTTTGTATAGCCCCCATATAACGGTACCCCCCGATTTACGGTATTTTGACGTTTTTAGCTACATTTTCAGACCGATTTAGCTATCAATTGACATTTAGGGTTCTTAAATGTCAATAAACTTATATAACTAGTGGACATAGGTCCATGTTTTGGAATAGCCCCCATATAACGTTACCGCCCGATTTCAGGTATTTTGAGAATTTTACCAACAAGTTTTAACTGAATTATCTGTAATTTGAACATTTGACATTTGAAATTGTTAGTGGTCACCACACCTCTCCACCAAAAATTGTCAAGAAAGCCCCCATATAACGGTACCTCCCGATTTTCAGTAATTTGATGATTTTAGCTACAATATTAAACCGAACTAGCAGTAATTTGACATTTGAAGTTCTTAGTGGTCACAACACCTCTCCATCAAAAATTGTCAACATAGGTCCATGTTCGGATATAGTTACCATGTAACGGTACCTCCCAATTTTCAGTAATTTGGCAATTTTAGCTACAATTTTTAACAGAACTAACTGTAATTTGACATTCTGCATCAACAATTTTCAACATAGCCCCAATATAACGATACTTCCCGATTTTCGGTACTTTGAGGATTTTACTTAAAATGTTTAACCGAACGTAGGTCCATGTTTTTGTATAGCCCCAAAACAAACCTACCGATTTTCCGTAACTTAGCTTTATTTTTTGGACGAACTTTCTGTAATTTGAAATTTAAAAGTCAACAAAAATTGTTCATTTAAGTTCATATTTTCGTATAGCCCAGATACCTCCGAACTAGCTGTTAATGACATTTGAAGTTCCCACGTTATGTACCGATTTTCGATATTTTAAGGATTCTAGCTAAATTTTTTAACCGAATTAGGAGTTATTTGACATTAAAGGCTCCCATCAAAAACTGTCAACATAGGCCCATGTTTTATTATAACCCCTATATAGCAGTACCTCCCAATTTCTAGCCCACCAAAAATTGTCAACAGTTAGATATAGGCACCATAAAAAAGGGCCTCCCGAATGAAGCATTTTATGTACATTATCTGACATTTTAACGTACTCACTTAAAGTTGGGGACAGGAATGAATATTTTATGGTGGAGGGTATGAAAAGTTCGGCCCGGCCGAACTTAATGCTTTTTTACTTGTTTTGACTAAATATGGACATTAGTTTTTTTGTTTTATTTAGGAATTTATATGAAACATCCTAAAAACTGCGTAATTTTTTGTTTTTAAAAATGGATTAGCAATTATTGTACCAGCCGAACAATAAAGTGACGAAATTGATGATCAAATAAATACAGCTCGAGAATTACATATATGATTGGGCTGATTAATCTACCGAGCTGATTAATCTACCAAATATTAAAATGATATTTTTTCAGATGTTGATTATTTAAATACGAAAGAGGATTTGAATTTGAAATATACAATGGCTAAACCGAACCGTTAGTCAAAAAAAAATCTGAAAATATACTGAAATGTTTTTCTGACTGACAGCATTACCACAGCAAAAACAATAAAGTAAATCAAAACCCTCATTGTGAACAAGTATCAGATTTTACTCAGAAATCCCCAAATATTTTTGCATGTTTTGGAAAGAAAAACGACGACGGACCATGTGAGCTCTTTTAAAGGGGTATATTCGTATTTTGGAATCTCAACACAGAAAATAATCAATATAAAGCGATTTTCACCAGCTAAGATATTCTACTCCTTCAAAGGAGGAAGAGATTTGTACTATCATAAAAAAAAGAAAACCAATTGTTCCTATTTACTTCAACATAGTTCGTGGTGATGGCTATAAAAAGTTCGGTCCGGCCGAACGGCGTTAAGTTCTTACTTGGTTTTTTTGCGTTTTCATAGTACGATAAGTTTTGGGCGGGTTAGGTTATTAGCTTAACACCCAACCCACATTGTTAACGTTCTTATAGTTTCGTGGTTTCACCACGGGGAGATCAATGTCTAATTGAGATGAAAGAGGTACCAAGATAAGAGAGTATCATTCCATGGTATCCGTCACCTATCTAAATTAATAATTCTTAATATTGCACCAACAAATATATTTTTGATATTTTCAATGGAAAATCATGGTCTTTAAAGTTAATATAATTTTTGTCTTCTTTTTTAGATAAACGTGTTACAACGCATCCAATATTTAGTGGTCCATTTTTTATGATATTTACTGTTTCATTATATCTGTATATTGTACGCAAATGGGGACCAAAATTCATGAAAGGCCGTAATCCGTATAATGTCGATGCTATTATGAAGCTGTACAATGTTATGCAAATCGTTTTGAATGCATTCATATTTTACGAGTCATTACGTTACAGCTACTGGCGATCAGATTTTAGTTTCACATGTCGTGGTTTTGATCCCAATGATATGAACCCTTTGACATTAAAAGGAGCGCGGCCAGCACTTTTATATTATGTGGCGAAATATTTGGATCTTTTCGATACGGCAAGTAGATCTGGTTTTTTATAAATATTGACAAATAACAAAGATTTAAATTAATGTTTATATTTTTTTGCAGATTTTCTTTTTGCTGCGAAAAAAATTCAATCAAATTAGTTTTCTACATGTCTATCATCACGCTTTTATGATTTTTGGTACACATTGGGGTCTCAGCGTAACATTTGGTATGTGTACGGATTAGACTGCAATGCAACTGTCGTATTGAAATTAAGCTAATAATTTGTTTGTTGTTTATTCCAGCATCGCATCTTAGTCTCATTGTTGTGCTCAATTCACTCGTCCATGTTGTTATGTACACTTATTATCTGCTGGCTGCCATGAAACTCAACATTGATTTGACACCGTGGAAAAAGCGAATGACTATTATGCAATTATTACAATTCGTCACACTATTAGTTCACCAGATATTGCCTTTCATCCACAATCCATGTAACATGCATTATTTACCACTAATATTTGGCTTATCACAAAGTGTAATGATGTTAGTACTGTTTTCGAATTTCTATTATAAATCATATATTTGTACGGATAAAAAGAGAAAACGAACATAATTCCACGGAATATGTTGTGTGGATATGTACGTTTAAATTAACAATTAAATAGTAATGAAAATGTAAAATTTGTAAAGTATTTGCTCTTTTTATGCAATACACAGCAGGCTGGGTCAAAAACCACTCAATTAAGGCCTACACAATGTTGGCCATACATTATTGTGAATTGATTTTCTTTGTATTTTAAAACACAATAATAATAATTTTTGACAAAAAAAAACATAATAATTAGGTGGACTTATTGGCCGACCTTGTATATGCCTTGCCCTCAATGTAACGCTGGTTTACATTTCTCCAAAGACATAAAATATAACAAGATGGGACATTTACATTGCTACTATACATCGGCAGATGGTGCTGGAGGTCTAACATAATGTTATGTTCCAATATGGTGACATAAAATTATGTTATACTTGTTTTTGTTGCCGTCGTGTTCTGTTAGTTGTATGTTATACACAAACACCCTCTATGGTTTAATAGCAAAATTGAACTGCATTATGCACTATGTCCAATCTTTACAGTTCTATGTCTTTGATTTCTCGACCAAAAGTTTAGCCACATGAAATAAAATAAAATGCAACATTTCAAAATATGTCAATTAAATTAAAATATGTATGTTTTTCATAACTTCGTCATATTTTCGACGGCTGTATGACTACCATTATTTTCACTTTCCAAAGACTTGCATTAAAACTTTAGATGCTATTAAAAGTTTCCATCATCCTCTTAAAGATCAAAAATTGATTAATGATTTTATTTGGTTCGCATCATTATCAACAGAAACTGAAATGCCAAACATTGCAGTGTTGTTGTTGTTGGCGTTTTTGTATTTTAATATGTGCCATGAAAATTACTAATTTTATCAATTTCAATAAATTTTAAACAGCTCATAAATAACACTAAAAGACATGACATAAACATTTATTTTTATTTATTTTCTTGGCATACAGCCGCTGGCTAGTGAGTTGTGAATGAAGAAGTTGAATTAAGTATACAATGCCTGGGCGATCTGAAAATACGAACGGGCGCGTGGCGTTTCTGATTCCGGGGATTGTATTGAGCAAAATGGTCCACTATACCATATGTCTACGGTGAAAATCGAATCTCCCGATTTTGACTTGAAGTTTTTTATCCACGATATTTTGATATATAACAGCCAAGCCATTGTGATTTTCGATCCAACACTAAGCCAATTGTAGGCAAGACAATAATTAAGAACTCTCCAATACACCACACGGGGTTCATGGATAACGAAAATAACGTTGGTTATTTTGGGTTACTTCGTTTTTATACCCTCCACCATAATATGGAGGGTATAATTTGTCATTCCACTTGTAACACATCGAAATACTCATCAGAGACCCTATAAAGTATATATGTATATTGTTGATCAGGGCAAAAATCTAAGACGATATAACCATACCCGTCTGTCCGTCCGTCTGTTAAAATCAAGATACAGCTTGCAATTTTTAAGATAGGGCTTTTTAACTTGTTATAGAAATTTCTATTACCCCTAGGATGTTTGGTATTGCAAAGGGCTATATCGGTACACGGAACAGTACCACCCGATTTTCGGTATTTTGAAGGTTGTGTGCTCAATATTACACCGAAATGACTCAAATTTGATAGTTAGTCTTCGTTGAGGGTATACAATTTTCCACCTGAAATTTGTAGGTCCACGACTACATATAGCCCTCATAGGACGGTACCTCCCGATTTTCGGTATTTTGTAGGTTGTGGCCTCAATATTCCTCCGAAATGACTGAAATTTGGTATTCAGTATTCGTTGGGGGTACAACATTTTCACTCAAAAATTTGTCGGTGAAGGTCCACGCCTTCACATAACCACCATAGAACGGTGCCTCACGATTTTCATAATTCTGAAACTTGTGAGGTCAATATTCCACTGAAATGACTGAAATTCGTTATTTAGCCTTCCATAAAATAATCCAGAAGTGAATTATTAGTATAGGTCTACGTCTTCCTATATCCGCCATAGAAGCGTACCTCCTGATTTTCGGTATTTTGAAGGTTTTAGCCACATTATCTTACCGAAATATCGGAAATTTTTCTCTTTGAGTCTAAAATTCAATACAGATCGACGTTTTGATATAGAATGGTTCCCGAATTTCGGCATTTTGAATGTTAGGCACATTGTTTTACAGAAATTGCTGAAATTTGGTCCATTTTACTTCAATAAAACCCGTGGTGGAGGGTATAACAAGTTCGGCCCGGCCGAACTAAACATTGTTCTTACTTGTTTTGTTTTATAACAGTAAATGTAGTAAAATACAATGTTTATAAGATTTTCAAGTTTAAAGGGGCATAGCTTCTTCTTTTCACAACGGATTTCTATAGATTGAGAAAAGGATCTATAGAAATAGGTAGCGAAAAAAGAAGTTATGGTTATTTAAATTTGAAAATCTTTGAAATCCCGTTTTTCACCACATTTACAACAAAAAAAAAAACGAAGAGACCCAATAGTATTTTAGTTATCCATGAACCCTAACACGATATAATTTTTGGATCAGAACGCTTAAATATTTTTCTGGTCAACTTTTAAAAACTGCCTGAAAGAGCATTCCAATGCTTTTGCGATTTACTAGAGAGCCCTTGTTAATTAATTTCTTGACTACAATTTTTGTCTTAGTGTTAGATGGAAAATCTCAATGGTTTGGCTGTTATACGCCAAAATATCAAAAAAACGTGGACAAAAACTGCAAGTCAAAATCGGGGGAAAAAAACTACGCATGGGGGCTATACCAAAACATTAGCCAATATTGTTCATATTTGGCACATTATTACCCACAGACACAGGCTGTGTTTGTGCGAAATTTCAGTATCGTATCTCAATTCGTTTTTAAGTTATTAATTTCGCGCCGCTAGATCAGTGGTTTCGACCACCGTGCGACGTTTTGTTGGGATTTTAGTAGGGTATAACACCATCCGACAATTTTCAAAAATTATCTTACACATAAACCGGACTATATACGTCTGAAACTATAAGAAAACTGGATTAAAATGACACTTAAGATTTTTAATTTTCTCATCCTGTTGACCTTTTAAAGGACATTCAAATATCAAAGGACACTTTTTTCCATTTTCTCTGGAAGTATGGGCATATCCCTGAAAAAACTTGCATTGTAGTAATAGGGGCCCCGAGAACAATTGTTGCATAAAAGAAAACCGTCTTACGTCATTTTAATTAAAAAATAGTAATGAAAGTAATAAAATAAGGTTTACATCATTGCTAAATAAGAAATTTTCGCTAACATGAACTTTAAAAATGTTGGTCCCTAGAAGATATTGTGCGAACTATCAAAGCCTATGGTCAGCGAAATAATTGGGCCAAAAGCCAGGCAAGTCAAACATTGACCTCGTATTATTTTGCAGCATATCATGGAAGATCCCACGAGATGCAGATCGACACCTTTCATCTTTGTGTAGATTAGAAGGAAGCCCTTGCACCGTTCAACACGTTTAAAGGTATTCCAAGACATGTCTGAATTTTCTTTATCCACTGAACTCATTCGGTTCGTAAGATGACTCTAACTGATACTCAGTCTAAGAATAGTTAAAATAGGACAAATAGTAGAAGAGTTTAGTACCAAAAGGGGTTTTAGACAAGAAGTTTAAAAACAAAGCCACGTCTCGTCAAACAAAAATAAATAAATGAACTGATACTACCCGAGCTAATGTACGGTTCCGAAGCCTGGGTACTTGTGCAAAGAGATAAGGCAGTGCTTGGAGTGTTAGAGAGAAAAATGCTTTAAAAGATCTACGAGCCAATATGCGTTTACGGTGAATATCGATGTCGTAGGAACCACAAATTGTATCGGCACCCAGCAAAAAAAGTCATTACTAAGTAGTGACTTTATTCAGTAAAATTTGGCAGTAGTAACTACTTACAAATATACCGTAAAATTCATTATTTTTACATGGGGATGTCATAGGAAGGAAGTACTTCCTTAAATATGTTTTTTAAGTACATACTTAACCACATACCGGCAGTCGAAAAGAAGCTAAAAAGCATAGTTATTTTTTTAGAAAAAAATTGAGGTGGAATTATATTCAAATTCAACACTACACATTTTTTTGTTTTTTCTTTTTCATTCGATACCTGCGCTAGTTTTGAACACACGAACTTCTGATTTGTAGCCAAACACACTACACACTAGGCCACTCGCACGAACAACAAGGGTTGGTTTAACTCATCCATGTACATCAACATGTTTTTGTAATTTTGTAAACAAAAAACAACCATGCCTACGCCGAGCTTTGAACACACAACTCTAGAATTCGTAGTCGGACACACTAGCTCTGTGCCAACATACTCATTACTTAGTAAGTAAGTAGTAAGTAAGGAAGTAACTAGTTATGTGTAAACTGTTATATATACTGCCTGATAATGCGGAGTGTAATGAGCACTCATTACCCGGTAATGCAAGAAGTATGACAAGTGCTTACCAAATTTTTGCTGGGCAATACAACGACATTAATATCGCTAAATGTATTGAGATATTGGAAACTTGTTTTTAAAAAGCTGATCAAAGACCATTGCAGAAGTGAAGTAATCAGCATTAATTGCTTTTCTTATCGGTACCTTCACAAGCGGTCGCAGTCATATCCGAGCACGCAGTTAGGTTTCTACGACAGTTTTGGGTCTAGAACAGCGCCGATCAGAGAAATACAAACAAAACAAATGCATGTGTGAATGTATGAATGAAACAAGTAAAAAAGTATCAGTCAGCTTTGCTTTTTTTGGATGTATGAACCGACAAAAACGTTGATTAGAATTAAAGATCAAAAGTTTTGCGGAGGAGATACTTAAAGGAATGGATCGACATTGACCATTATGGAAGTGGATCTCCAGCCACTACATATGGTGCCATAGGGGTTTTTACACCCTTCAGGCTGTTTGCTCAAGAAGTATGGACTTGCCCCTAAAAAAAATTACCATCGTAATTGAGGCAGCAAATGCATGTTGATTCAACTAAAATCAACGTGATTCGATTGCAGGTCTTAAAGTGAACTTCCGAAAATTTGTGTGGGAGGTACCGGATGGAGTGGACAAATATAGTCCATATTTGTACTTCATCTATATCTGGTAGATATATTAGGATGTGTAACGTATGTACTAATTCAGCCACTCCCTTCAAGAGTTATCGTACGAACAATTTTTCCGAACATTTTTGAACTTTTGTGGGGGAGGTATCTGAAGGAGTGGGCCGATATGGCTTATCTTCGAACTTAAACTATGTTTGGACAAAATATTACTAAGGCCAAATTTTGGACCGAATCGACAGATCCGTTCGAGAGTTATCTTGCGCTCCAACCACCTCACACGGTGTCATAGGGTTATTTTGCTACTTTGGGGATGTTTTCTCAGGAAGTGTGGACTTGCTTCTGATGAAACTTGTACCGTCGTATAGGGGGGCAGTGAATACAAGTTACTAAAACCAAAATCAATGCGTTTCGAGAGCAGGTCCTAAACTGTACTTATCCAAAATTTTGTGTGGGAGGTACCCGAAGGAGTGGACCGATTGAGTCCGTATTGGAAACTCATCTAAGTCTGGTAGACATTTCACGATTTGCAAAGTGTGGACCAAATCGGTTACTCCCTTCAAGAGTTATCGTACGTACAAATTTTCCGAACATTTTCGATCTTTTGTGGGGGAGGTACCGGAAGGAGTGGACCGATATAACCCATCTTCCAACTTATACTAAGTTTGGACAAAATATTACGAAAGCCAAATTTTGGATCGAATCGATTGATCCGTTCGAGAGTTGTAGTGCGCTCCAGCCAGGCAGACAGACGGACGGACATTGCTCAATCGACTCCAAAATGTCTGAAACACATTTCGTCCAAACATACTTGGGGTCTAAAACCATTATTTCGATGAGGCACATTTTGCCCGTATAAAAGTGTATATACCCTCGTTAGCATAAATGCTGAGGGTATAAAAAGCAACAACTAAATGATTTTCTGTTTGTTTCTGTTCTCGCACAGTCTACGTGAGGGAGAAAAGCAAATGTAAACACAACTCAGTGGGATCGCTGATCTAGAATATCGCTTTGAACACCTAGTCATCATCTCAGTTTTCCCTAAATTCAGCTAACCACCATGCTTCTGATTAACGGAAACATTGTTGAAGGCGCTTTCTATATCCAGAAAAGAGTCTTAGGTGCATTGTTTGTGCTCCAAGGACTTCTCAATAGACCTAACAACTTCGTGAAGAGATGTGTGTGTCGAGCATACTTTAAGTAAGCATCTTGAAGATATGTTGTTTGATCTCTCCATTTTCTTTCGAGTATGAATGTCGATTAGCCTTTGAGCGTTTTATGAAAATCTTATGTATCTAAAGACTTTAGTATTTTCGTGACTACGTTACCTGCTATGGGTATGAAGAAAACCTTTACATGTCTCCAACTCATTGCTACGTAGTTGAGGGATATGCACTACCTGAGGACTTATTATGCTCTACACGCTTTGTGGAATTTTTGGAATAATATCATCTGGTCCGAGAGCTCAATAACCTCCTGTCACCCTTTAAAGTTCTGAGCTGGGATTAGTAACTCTGATACATATTGTGAGGTTGTTAGTATTTATGATATCTGAAATTGACTCACCTTTGTCGTTTATTTCTATGCTGCCCCAAAAGGTATGTCTTGTGAAGCAGAGAGAAGAAAACATTGACTAGGTTTCTTTGCAGTAAAGGCCAGCAACTGTCTCATCAAATAGTGCATCCCTATTCTATTTTGTCGTTCAACAGAGACTACAACTCAATGTCTGTTGGGTAAATTGACAACATGCTAACCATTGACCTATAGGTGTCATCCCAAACTGCATACATACCAATAAAAATAATTCACATCCAAAATGCTGTATTTTAATAAATCAACAAAGATACATGCACCCTCTCTAAAATATTTATTTACACAAAAAATCGTGTAATAAAGCACCGTTAAAGACTGAAAATTGTCATAAATTTCTCATGCAACAGTAAAAGCAACAACAATGAGTCAAAACAAATCATTGTATGCTTTCCTTTTCAGTTCCGTTCTTCCTATAATGCTTCTCTGTGACTTATGTCGTCTTGTGCTTCAGCATCGTAGCCATCATCAATTCTTGGCCCATACTTGTCCACATTCTCCTTAACAAAACGGTAAATCCCAGACACAGCCCTCTTGTAAATATTGTATGTGTGTGTAAGATTTTTTGTTATCTGTTAGAGAGGCAAGTGTGGCTAGTAGAATGGAGGCAAAGAAGTGTATGCTTTCACTCTCCGCTTTGCAGATGATGTATATAATGTTTCATTAAAAATTTAACAAAATTTATGTTTACAAAATTAAAAACAGCGAAAAGTACAGAATACACCATTGCCGTTGTTGGTCTCCTTTCACAAACGCAAATGAAAGAAACATCGAGCCACCTACATACATGCGTAAGTACATCATTTTAAAACTTATTCTCGTTGGATGGGAACTCATTGAGTCTGGGACAAAAATGAAACCTTCAAAGTGCAATAAGCTCACTCATATGAATTGGCAATCTTTATTATTCTCTTATGGCTCATAAGAGGTTTATGTGGTCCGGTTCTTATGGTTGAAAGAAAGAACGAACGACCGACCATACAACCCACCAAAATGTCAAGAGCCAAACAAAATCTTAAAAGCACAGTCATCATCGTTATAATTTACACTTTCGACTGAAGCAACAGAATAAATGTTTGTCAAAATGTCATCATCATAAGAAATCGTTTAATTTGGCATGATGAATTGCAATTTTGCTTGAATATTTGATGTCTTGTAGAAATACAACTCTATTGGTAAATGTGTTTTCTTTTGAATAACATAACCTAGGATGTTCGATATTCAAAATAGATTATGTCGTTTTGATATAGGCCACATTATCTCATCGAAATGGCTGAAATGTGGTATTAAGCCTTCGTAGGCAGATTAAAACATATGGTACTTTGTCTCCCTTGATGGTCTAAAATATTCCTCAGGATAATTATCGGCAAAGGTCCACGTTTTGATATTGCTCCTACCAGGGACGCACGCACTATTTCATTTGGGGGGCGGCAAAAATCATGAAAATTTTAAATGTTGTGTAGCGCAACGTAAAACTATTTTAGGGTGTTATGACCACTTACTGAGCATAAAAAAATCATCTGACAGGTCAGCTCAATTTTATAAAAACTGTGAATTGTTAAAATCAATATTTCGATTTTAACGAAACGAAGTGATAGTTTTACGGCCTCTGTCAACATTTTGTTTTTATACCCTCAGCATTTAATGTATGCTAACGAGGGTATGTTATGATTAAGAATTAATGAACAATTTTTAAGCAACCTGTTCCGGTTTTTAGGGATCAGAATAAATGCAAGAATAGCTAGGATGGCACGAGAGTTCCAGAATGCACTGCAAATGTTTGGGATCTGCTTAAAATAAACAAAAACAAGTAAAAAAGTATCAGTCGGCTTTGCCGACAGAGATATACCCTCATCCTGTGTGAATTAAAATACTTCTTTCTCTCGAAAAAACGTATGTATTTGGGGGAGTTTCAAAATGTTGGGCGTATGAACTTCCCGACAAAAGTATGGACTAGGATGAAAGCTCAAAGCTTCGAGAGTTGCCATCCTCTCCAGCCACTACCTATGGTGCCATAGGGATTTTTTAAACTTTTGTTGGGCTGTTTTCCCAAGAAGTATGGACTTGCCCCTGGTAAAGATTTTACCGCCGTAATGGAGGCAGAGAACGCAAGTTGCTTCAACAAAAGTCAAAGTGATTCGAGAGCAGGTATTAAAGTGAATTTATCCGAAACTTTGTGTGGGAGGTACCTGAAGGAGTGGACAAATACAGTCCATATTCGGACATGATCTATATCTGGTAGATATATTACGATGTGCAAAGTATGGACCAAATCGGTCACTCCCTTCAGAGTTATCGTGCGCACAATTTTTCCGAACATTTTTTAACTTTTGTGGGGGAGGTACTTGAAGGAGTGGACCGATATGGCTTATCTTTGAACTTAAACTATATTTTCACAAAATATTAAGAAGGCCAAATTATGGACCGAATCGGCAGATCCTTTCGAGAGTTATCTTGAGCTTCAACAACTACACACGGCGTCACAGGGGTTTTTTGTACCTTTCGGTCTATTTTCTCAGGAAGTATGGACCTGCCCGTACCGTAGTATGGTGGGAAGTGAATACAAATTGCTACAACAAAAAACGAAGCGATTCAAGAACAGGTCCTAAACTGAACTTCACCGAAATTTTTTGTGGGAGGTACCCGAAGGAGTGAACCGACTGGGTCCATATTAGAACCTCATCTAAGTATAGTAGGAATTTCACGATGTGCAAAGCATGGACCAAATCGGTTACTCCCTTCAAGAGTAATCGGCCGCACAAATTTCCTGAACATTTTCAAACTTTTGTGGGGGAGGTACCGGACGGAGTGGACCGATATAACCCATCTTCGAATTTAAACTAAGTTTGGACGAAATATTGCGAAAGCCAAATTTTGGACCGGTTCGGTTGATCGGTTCGAAAGTTATCGTGCGCTCCAGGCAGACAGACAGACAGTCGGACGGACATTGCTCAATCTACTCCAAATTGTCTAAAACACATTTCGTCCAAACATACTTGGGGTCTAAAACCATTATTTCGATGAGGCACATTTTGCCCGTATGAAAGTGTATATATCCTCGTTAGCATAAATGCTGAGGGTATAAAAATTGCACTACTCTCAATGAGTGGGGTACAAAAGAAACTTATGGCGTCTCTCTATCCCACTGTTTCATTAATCTCAATTTTGCCATTAGTGAAGGCTGCTTTCAATTGGAATTTTTTTTTGTAATCCAATCATGCACAAAGAATTTTGGTGTTTTATTCCACCCATAGAACTAATCGTCCTTAGTAACTCGAAGATCAAAATCCACCACATGCTTTCGGCAACTGACAAACTTGTGTATGGGGAGAGCTTTATCTTTGAACATTTGCTACAGTCGACCTACAACTCCACAAAACAAAATGTGTCTACTCTAATTCGAAAACTGATGGGCCTCATCCATCATATACTTTTTTGGGCATATTACATATCTACTGATCTAGTCTTTCAATGAAGAAATTTGGACTGTTGTTTTGTGAGTGTCGGCTAAATATAAAAGAAGAGAATGAAAATGTAACTTCGGTGTCACTAACTTCTGTCATTTCGTTTTGCAACACATTTTCATAAGGGAAGAATTGGGAATTTACCACTTAAAATATTTCATCCTGTGTTTTAAGAATTCTCCAATGATAATTGGGAAAACGATATACGAATTTCAAATGGTTTCCATGTTGAACATAAGGAAAAGAGAAGTCAATGTAGAATGCGCAACAACGCAATAATTCATCCATTTCATCATATTGAAACATATTTCACGACCATGTATAATACATTTCGTTGTAGGAGGCATCTTTTGCTAGTTATAACTTAACTAGGGATGACGATCTCAAACATTTGGGTTATGAGAGATGCAACAAACCAAACAGGAATAATATTCATTATAACGTGTGATAAACATTTCTTAGTATATCAGACAATGGCGAATAACCATTTTTTTCTAAAAAAAATTCTCTTGCACAACTGAATGAACTTTTGCCCATTAATGACTAAAATAACATTCATTCCACTTATGTATGGAAAAAGGTCAGATCTTTCGAACTTTAGAGATAATAATGTCACAGTGTTGACCATTTCCGACCAATAAATACCTCACAATACTTGGGGTCACATTTGATAGCATCATTAAGTTGTCAGACGGCTATGCCAATCTGCGAAAAGCTAAAGATATACATTGTCGGTACATAAGGATGTTTTGTTGAACTCTTACAACGTGATACTATATGTAGCGCCAGTGAAATCCTCGAATACAAGAAATCAACAATCGCATCTGATAGGATTGAATATCTCTCACACAGATGCATTCGCCGATGAAGGGAATCACTATTTATTTCATTTTAGTTCATAATAAATTTTCATAGTGGAGGGTATAAAATGTTCTGTTTTTTTGGTCTAAGGAACATTTTGCTATTTTTGATCGGTTTTTATTGGTAGAAAACTGAGCCTTAACAAGGTAATTCTAATAACGTCGACATAATAAATAAATATGTATGTATGTGCACTAGGGTTATGACTTTTTAACAACCTCATATCCCTGTATCATAACGTGATGGGTTTCTACATAAGATTACATAAAATCTTAATTATAAGGTGATTCGGTGAAAAAACCTCGCACAAAATGTTTTTAAAATTTTCATTTATCAGAATTATGGGCAAGTTTTTGAAGTTACCGTTAGCATGCCATTTAAACTAATTTTAGGGATATTTTGCAGCTCCTTGGTTCGAATATTTATTATTTTATTTCTGATGTGTTTTTACTGATTGGCAAAATTAGAAGAATGGGACAAAAAACTTCAATGAGGAATACATTTTATCCCGCATATGTTTAATTTTGACAGACAAGTATGCCAAAACCAATACATGTCTAATTTTTTAAGAAAAACAAAAGTTAAGGCCCGAATTTAGTATCAAAGGTTTGCAAAAATGTTTATTTCTGAAAATTGTGGATCTAATGCAGTCAAAAAATAAACATAAGAACAATACAATATTTAAAATTGAGCTGGATACCGCGTAAAAAGTACTAAAATCACCATAAGACGGGAAGAAGCTGAATAGACAACTGTATCTACTGCAGAGGATAATCTAATAATAATGCAAATTATTAAGCAGATCTCTAAAAGGTCAACAAGAGATGTTAAATTAAGTCTTAACACTGATAAATCTATTCAAAACCCTCCGATACACACCATGGATACCTGTGTAGCATTATGGGCAAATTTTAGGAAAATAGTAATTTCTTGGAAAAATTCAATTTTTCATAAAAATTTTGCAAAAATGTTTGGAATTGTTTTTGGAGTTGTAAAATCGAGTTCTTTTCGCCGACTTAAATCAATATTTGAGTTATATGACTTGAAACAAGTAAAAACGTTTCAGTTAGCCTATTTGAATTGAAACTTTCATCTACGGACAGATTGAATGTATTTAGGGTCTTTTCAGAATTTTGTGTCCCTTTTCGGACATTTGACCTTGCTGACAAGAATTTGGATTAAAATTCAAGTTCAAAAGTGTTGCGGAGAAGGTACTTGAAGGAATGGACCGACATAGTCCATTATGAAAGTGGATCTTAATTTGGGAGTCATGTATTTTCGATAGATATCGCATCCACTATCATTGGTTATCGTACAACATTTTGACCAGTATGCCAGGAAGCATGAACTTGGCCACGGAAAACATAATAACGCTGTAAACAGGACCACAACGAATAGCATCGGTATGCATTTCCAAAGGATCTTCGAACAGACCCTAAACTACGCTTAAATAAAACAAGTGAGCAAAGGCTATAGTCGGGACAGGGCCGACCATGTGATACCCTACACCACTACCCCTGTGCATAAGGTTTTCACTGGTAAACATTTCTTTTTGGGAATATAATCCGACTACCACCAAAAATAATATTCCTCTTTCTCTCTGGGACCCCCATAAGCAACCAGACTTTCGTGACCGTCCGATCAAAATTACGACCTGTAGCTTGATTGCAAAAAATGGAAAAATTGAATGCATTACCGACTATTGTGGTATCTCCATTGTTTGGCCACCTTCGCCAACCTGCTTTACGCCAATGTAAAGGTAATATTTTCTTCTTCCATTGACAGGTTTTGCCGTTGGAATACCCCTACTAAAAGCCAATATATTCACAAAGAATAAAACTTTCAATTTGTCTACAAATCAGTTTTTGCCCATTCCGACCCCTAAATATTATCCGACCATAATTAAAATCAGTAGGCTTCTTCCTCTATGGGACCCCCATTAACCCCTAAAATTTCGTGACGATCCGATAAAAATTGCAACCTGTGGCGTGATTACAAAATAATCGGAAAATGGGATGCATTAACGACTATTGCCATATCTCTGCTATTTGACCACATACGACAACCGATTTTACATCGCTGGAAAGGTGATATTTTCTACTTTCCTTGCCAGGTCTTGCTTTTGATATTCCTCTTAAAGACACAGAGATATTGGCTTTGAAATAAAACGTTGACCTTTCTCCAATTAAGTGTTTGCCCATTCCGACCCCTGAATATTATCCGACCATCATCAAAATCAATAGGCTTCTTTCCCTTTGGGACCCCCATTAACCCCCAAAATTTCGTGAATATCCGATCAAAATTGCGACCTGTAGCGTGATTACAAAAAAATCGGAAGATGGGATGCATTATCGACTATTGCCATATCTCTGCTATTTGACCACCTACGACAACCTACTTTACATCGTTGTAAAGGTGATATTTTCTACTTTCCTGGCCAGGTTTGCTTTTGATATACCTCTTAAAGAAACAGAGATATTGGCTTTGAAATAAAATGTTGACTATTCTCCAAATAAGTGTAAGTGTAATATTATCCGACCATCACCAAAATCAATAGGCTTCTTCATCTGTGAGACCCCCTTTAACCCTCAAACTTTCGTGACGATCCGATCAAAATTGCGACCTGTAGCGTGATTTCCAAAAAAATAGAAAAATGGGATGTATTACCGACTATTGCGATATCTCCGTTATTTGGTTACCTACCTAGTTTGCATCATTGTAAAGACGGGATCTTCTACTTTCATAGTCAGGCTTTCCTTTTGGAAAATTTTCAACCAAAGCTGTGATATTCGTCAATATAATTGAAATCGCCAAAATTAAAATTGGGGTTTTATTTGCTACTATTGTGATATCTTCGTTGTTTGATCACCTACGAGAACTTTACATCATTGGAAAGTTGATAATTTCTACTTTCATTGTCAGGTTTTGCTTTTGGTATACCCCATATAGAAGCTGAGATATTCGCTTTGGAAAAAAACGTTGTCTTTTTATCCACCTAAGTTTTTTGCCCTTTCCGACCCCTAAATATTATCCGACCATCACCAAAATCAATAGGTTTGTTCCCCTCCGGGACCCCCATCAACATCCAAAATTTCGTGACGATCCGATCAAAATTGCGACCTGTAGCGTGATTACAAGGTTTAGATGGACAGACGGACGGACGGACGGACTGACAGACAGACACACATAGCCAGATCGACTCAGCTCGTCGAGACATTCATTTTGGTATATACAAGTATGGGTCTACGACCATTATTCCGATGCGTTACAAACTTTTTGGCTAAAACCAACTTATAATACCCTCCCTACATAGTGGTGTAGGGTATAATTACGGTGACCAACCGTACTCTATTATAGAGGACAGTACTCTATTTTAGGTGTCCGTACTCTATTTTTTCAACGTTCTCTATTTGTCCTCTTTTTTCATCACATGTACTCTATGTCCTCTATTTTTGATTTGTATACACACATACATACATGTGAATTCAAAGGTAATACAATGAAATCATAAAAACTAGGCAGAAATTTCCAATAACTTTTTTCACTCCTATTGAAACACATCAAAACGTGGTTTTTGAACATGTTCTGGCGATTGCTGTTTTGTTTCGGGCCTATACGCATCTTATAAGGCTTATACAGCGATCGTATTAAATTTAAATTTCTGCACCAATCGGTACGGAATCCAACGATAAGAAACCTTATTTACGGCCAGGTTTTCATGCAGTATGGAATATATTCCGGTGAAAGAAATGTACAAGGATGTCTCTATCATGTTGATTTTGCATTAACAGTTTACTCACGGTTTTCAATGTTCAATTTTTTCTGCCATAAGGGCCAGTATTTGCACGACCCTTACTACTTTCTTCGTTGAGCGAGCGTCCACTACGATTGAATTTATTAAACCAGTTTTTCACAGAGCTATGTCAGTAGTCACATGTACATTTTTATACCTTCCACCATATGGAGGGTATAATTAAATTTGTCATTCCGTTTGTAACACATCGAAATATTCGTCGGAGACCCTATAAAGTATATATATTATTGATCAGCATAAAATTCCATGTCGATTTCACCATGTCCGTCCGTCCGTCTGTTGAAATCAAGATACAGCTCACAATTTTAAAGATAGAGAGTCATTATTTGGTACAGAAGTTTTTATTACTTGCAGGATGGCTGGTATTGAAAATGGGCTATATCGGTCCACGTTTTGATATAGCCCCCATAGAATGGTACCATCCGATTTTCGGTATTTTGAAGGTACAGCTTCATTATCACACCGAAATTGCTGAAATTTGGTACGTAGCCTAAGTTGGAGGTATAAAACCTTCCCCCTAAATTTTGTCGGTATCGGTTCAAGCCTTCATATAGCCCCCATAGAACGGTACCTCCCGATTTTCGGTATTTTGAAGGTTTTAGTTTCATTATCACACCGATATGGCTGAAATTTGGTACTTAGTCTACGTTGGGGGTATAAAACCTTCTCCCTGAATTTTGTCGGTATCGGTCGATGCCTTTATATAGCCCCCACAGAACGGTACCTCCCGATTTTCGGTATTTTGAACGGCCTCAATATTCCACAAAAATGGCTGAAGTTTGGTATATAGCCTTTGTTGGGGGTATACAACTTCCCCCTATAAATTTGTCGGTATAGGTCCACGCGTTCATGTAGCCCCCACGCCTTCATGTAGCCCCCTCCCAATTTTCGGTATTTTGAAGGTTGTGGCCTCAACTTTCCTTCGAAATGGCTGAAATTTGGTATTTAGACTTGGTTGGGGATACTCAAACTTTATGTATTTAGACACCGTTTGGGGGTTCTCAACTTTCCTCTTTAAATAGGTCCACGCCTTCATATAGTCCCCACAGAACGGTACCTCCCGATTTTCGGTATTTTGAAGATTGTGGCCTCAATTTTTATCCGAAATGACTGAAATTTGGTATTTAGACTTGGGTGGGTATACTCAAACTTTCCCTTTAAATTTGCCGGTATAGGTCCACGCCTTCATATAGCCCACATGGAAAGGTACCTCCCGATTTTCGGTATTTTGAAGATTGTGGCTTCACTATTCCACCAAAATTTCTGAAATTTGGTATTGAATTTTCTTTGAGTCTAAAAACTTTCTGTCAGATATTTGTCGGTATAGATCGAAGTTTTGAAATACCCCCGATAGAACGGTGTCTCACATTGTTTTCCCGAAATTGCTGAAATTTTGTATTAAGTCCTCTTCATACACGAATTGGAACTATTTTTTCCATTTTACTTCAATACAAGTCGTGGTATAACAAGTTCGGCCCGGACGAACTTAACGCCGTTCTTTTTTTTTTTTTTTGGTAAAGTAAATTGGGTTTTTGGGAGAGAGGTCTGGGTTTTGCACGGTCAATGAGGACTCCCCTACCACAATTAGCGGCAAGTGTCACAGACATAACCATCTTGTCACCTGGTCTGACAAATTATGTCGTTTCTCTTGGACGTACAAAGTTTGCCTAAAATATATTGAGTGTTTGGTAAAAAAAAAACGGGGAGGATCCTCTTCTACAATCAATTTCACAAAAACTCAATTTACTTTAAGGCAAACCTTTTACGTGTGACTACCAAGGTTTCGGAGTCGAGCCAATTTTGTTTCTACTCCGGAGTCGACTCCGAGGGTAATTTCTAATAGCACTCAATATGAATAAAATATACACAAGTTTCCATTTTTTTCCTATACATTGGCCTTTTTCTGTTCCTTGAAAATACAATACACAACTACACAACTTCGCTGTTTAAAACTTCTACGATTATAATAAAATTACAAGGTCACCTAATATTTGAAACTCTGTGTAAAAGGTTCCGAAGTGGGCAGGTTTCCCTCAGGAATACCAGAAATTTAAAAAAGTTATCTTCTTGGAACAATGATATGATCATTTTCTAGATCAAGAATGTGTGTAATCTAAAACAAATATTCCAAAATATTTATACATTTCTTATCGTATATTAGGAAATCTTCCCAGCCAGCATATTCACGATAAAGTTGAAACTCTAATTCGATTGTCATGTATTAATTGGACCAAAAAAGTTCTTGAAATTAATTTTGATAAATGCAGTAAGAAAAGTTGCCCGGAGTTGGAGCCAAGTTATTTTTCCACTCAGCATAATTACCCGACTCAGATTCAGACAGACGAAACCCTGGTGACTACTGACTATTGGATATTGCTTCATCGCGTCGTCATCAAGTAGAAAATTTTGAAAAATGGTAGGACGAAATGTTCAAAACCAAATTCCATATATATTTTTTTCAAATTAATTCTTCAAGTCCTGTAAGAAACGCAATACGTGGTACGTCAAACCGTACTGAGTACGCCTATGCTAGAAAATGTTAAGATTACCAATGGAAGTGGTAAATGGCACCTGGTATTGTTGCCCAGCCCAGAAACTTATGTAGTAGCCCTCGTATATGTACTCTATTTTCATCCAAAAATATTGGTCACCGTAGCTATAATCAATTTAATTAATTTAATAATTAATTAAGTTAATTAAATCTCACAAATAATGGCCTTCGCCCCTAAAAAGGCCAAAAACTTAAAAATAAAATCAATTTATTTCATTTCAAATTAAATAAAAATCTTGAACTTTTGCAGAGAAGGTACCTTAAGGAGAGGATGAATATGGACCATTTTAGAAGTTAAATTTGGACAAAATATTAGCAGATCCAAAGTTTGGACCAAATTGGTTACCCCGATCAAGAAAGTGTATCGTGCAAACCATTTCAGTTATTTTGTTTTAAATTTTGGCAGGGGAAGTACTGGAAGTTGTGGACCGGTATTGCCCATCTTCGAACTGAAACTAAGTTTGGACAAAATATGACGAATGCCAAATTTCGGACCAAATCGGTTGACCAGTTCGAGTGCTAAGTGTCAGCCACTACATAGGGATTTTTACAACTTTCGGGCTATTTTTCTCAATAAGTATTTACTTGACCCTGAAAAAACTTGTACCATCGTAAAAGGGGTCAGTGAATGCAAGTTTCTTCAACAAAAATCAAAGTGATTCTAGAGCAGGTCCTAAAGAGAATTTATCCGAAATTTTGTGTGGGAGGTACCCGAAGGAGTGGACAAATATAGTCCATATTCGAACCTGATGGATACCTGGTAGATATATTAGGATGTGTAAAGTATAGACCAAATCGTGCGCACAATTTTTCGGAAAATTTTTGAACTTTTGTGAGGGAGGTATCTGAAGTAGTGGGGCGATATGGCTTATCTTCGAACTTAAGCTAAGTGTGGACAAAATATTACAAAGGCCACATGTTGGACCGAATCGGCAGATCCGTTCGAAAGTTATCTTGCGCTCCAACAACTACACACGGTGTCATAGGGGTTTTTTGCAACGTTCAGGCTATTTTGTCAGGGAGAATTTACTTGCCCCTGATGAAACTTGTTCCGTCGTATGGGGGGCAGTGAATACAAGATGCTACAAAAAAAAAAATAAAAGCAAAAACAAAGCGATTCGAGAACTGGTCCTAAACTGAACTTTTCCAAAATATTGTGTTTGAGGTACCCATTGCTAAATCGACTCCAAATTGTCTGAATCAGATTTCGTCCAAACATACTTGGGGTCTACAACCATTAATTCGATGAGGCACATTATGTCCGTATGAAAGCGTATATACCCTCGTTAGCATAAATGCTGAGGGTATAAAAACTAACCGGACATACATATAATATGTCGAAATCGCACCACGTACTCACCACAGATGTCGTATAAGAGGGTGTTTTGGCGTAAACGTATATATAACGACTTAAAACTGATAATTTTTTGCAAATATTTGTTGTGTTCTTATCGGACTCGATCAGCTTAAAAGATCTAAATTCATATAGAGGGTTCCGCGACCCTAAAATGGACTCTACGCATTGCCAAGACAGTATAGTGAGGGCGCCCACTGACTTGTTTTTGCATTTGCTTCTCTCTCTCTCACTTACAGTGTAAGTGAAAGAAAATAAACAATAAACATCATGTGGTTATTGTTTTCTTCAGCCATACATACACACATATTAAACCATTGATGGAAAATCTTGGGCGACACTGCTTTAAAGCCACATGAGATAACCAAAGTGACATAACATTTGTTTCTCAATAATTATACCCTCACCACTATGCGGAAAGGGTATTATAAGTTTGTTTTGGTAAAAATTCATGTAACACGGCGAAATATTCGTCGGAGACCCCAAATGTGGTATACCAATCTTCATATCTCGACGAGATAAAGCGATTTTGAGATGTGTGTCCGTCCGTCCGTCTGTCCATTATAAATTGTAAACACGCTCCCGGCCGCAATTATAGACCGATCATCACGAAATTGTATATAAGGTAAGAGTATATGACAGTGAAGAAGCTTGCAATTTGAGATGGCGATCAGATAATATTTAGAGGGTTAAATGGACCACAACTTTTGTGTGAAAATTGTGAAAAATTTTTAATATACAACTTATATCTTTATTCCTGGAAGATACATTCCGGACAAGTAAGCTACCCTTGGAACGCTTGACCTATCAATTGATGCCAGCTGTGTTGGTGTGCATGATCAGATAACAGAGTTACATCCCAATATTTTCAGTTATTCGTATATAGTGTAATCATAAACTCGTTAGAGGTCGCAATTTTACCCCAATAGTCACGAAAATTTTCAACGGGTAAGAGTTTAGGAAAGAACATTTTTCAAAATTGTTGGTATCCAATAGCAGCGAAGACGACGAAGATACCACAGTCCCAATCCCAGAAGATGGTATTGAATGTATACCGCCCAGCCAAGATGAGGTAAAAACAGCAATAAATCGGCTGAAGAATAATAAGGCAGCAGGAGCCGATGGCTTACCAGCCGAGCTGTTCAAAACCGGAGGCGACACACTGATAAGGTGTATTCATCAGCTAGTTAGCACCATCTGGCAGGAAGAACGAGTACCCGACGATTGGAACCTGAGTATACTGTGCCCAGTCCATAAGAAGGGAGATAAGACTGTATGATCTAACTATAAGGGCATAAGTCTACTCCCTATTGCCTACAAGATCGTGTCAGGGATATTGTGCGAACAATTAAAGCCTATGGTCAACGAGATAATTGGACCATACCAATGCGGCTTTAGACCTGGCAAGCCCACCATTGACCAGATATTTACCCTGCGTCAAATCCTGGAGAAGACCCAAGAGATGCAGATCGACTCCTACCACCTTTTTGTCGATTATAAAGCAGCCTTCGACAGCCCGCTGCGTTCAAAGGTATTCCAAGCCATGTCTGAATTTGGTATCCCCGCAAAGCTCATCCGGCTTTGCAAAATGACTTTAACTGACACGAGGTCCTCAGTTAAAATAGGAAAGAACCTCTCCGAAGAGTTTGGCTCAAGCTCAAGTTGCGTCTATTGAGCTCGGACCGACTGTGGAAGTTGGTTCCTATAATATTGAGGTAGTAAAAGACTTCGTCTACCTCGGCACCTCCGTAAACACAACAAACGACATCAGTTGTGAAATAAAAAGAAGAATTGTATTGGCCAACAGATGCTACTTTGGTTTAAGTAAGCAGTTTAAAAACAAAGGCACATCTCGTCAAACAAAAATAACGCTCTACAAAACACTGATACTACCCGTGCTGATGTATGGCTCCGAAGCCTGGGTACTTGCGCAAGCAGACATGGCAGTGCTTGGTGTGTTTGAGAGAAAAATTCTTCGAAAGATATACGGACCAATCTGTGTTGACGGTGAATATCGACGTCGCATGAACCACGAGCTATATCTGCTGTACAACGACATCAATATTGTTAAACGTATCGAGATGCAGCGATTGCGTTGGCTAGGCCATATCATAAGAATGAGCGATGATGACCCCGCTAAAAAGATGTATAAACACGGACCGCTTGGCGGTGCACGCAGAATTGGCAGGCCAAGGAATAGATGGCGCAAACAAGTGGATGATGAGATGAAAAGGCGCGGTATTCCAGAAAGCGAAGCAACAAATAGAGAGAATTGGAGATCTTTTCTTAGTTTGGCCTATAGAACACATGTTCTGTAATGGGCCAGCTTAGTAAGTAAGTAAGTAGTAAGAGTTTAGGTCAAAGAAGATGCCTACAATTTTGAATGATAATCTGATATCATTTAGCGGGTGAAATGGACCATTACTTTTGTATGAAAAATATACAAATTTTATTTTTGGTCGATATTTTAATTCTTTGAGGACATATATCGGAAAAGTAGCCTACATATTAAAAAACGACTGACCTTTCCCCTGAGGCAATTTGCAATAAAGTGTTTGCTAGATAACGGTCCAACTGCTTAACATATAATGGGTTCTGTGTAGAGAGTCACATTTTCCTCCCATGCTATAAATTGTCTCTCTCATTCCCAGTTTTTACATCATTGGATTTTTATACCCTACACCGCAATGTGGAAATTTGGAGTTTCACAGTTAACAATTTTTTATATGCTACACCACTATGTGGAAAGGGTATTATAAGTTTGTTTTGGTAAAAATTCATGTAACACCGCGAAATATTCGCCGGAGACCCCCAGTGTGGTATACCAATCTTCATATCTCGACGAGATAAAGCGATTTTGAGATGTGTGTCCGTCCGTCCGTCTGTCCATTATAAATTGTAATTAAACTCCAGGCCTCAATTATGGACCGATCATCACGAAATTTTGTATTGAGGTCGGGTTCAGACCAGAATAGATCCCTATTTTTATTGGTGATGATCGTGAAATATTTAGCGGGTGAAATGGACCAAAAACATAATATCTAGCCAATTTTATTGCGGATCTGTAGGTCGCAATAATAGTCCGATCAACGCGAAATTTTAAATAAGGTAAGGGTATATGACGAAGAAGAAGCTTGCAATTTGAGACGATAATATTAAGAGGGTTAAATGGACCACAACTTTTGTGTGAAAATTGTGAAAATTATTAATATACAGCTTATATCATTATTGTTGGAAGACATATTCCGGGTAAGTAAGCTATACTTGGAAAATAAACTTTTGACCTTATAAATGTTCAATTGGATTTTTTATACACATCGCACCTGTTCAACAGAGGGAAGTAACTAAAAATTTTAACTTTTTGTTAAGAAAATGAATTACCCTACCCACTGTAAAAATCTGCTATTTCGTTGCCTATTCATTCGTCAAAAATACCGGTATTTCACTTTTCATACTACTTCTTACGTACCAACAGTTTTTGTCTCTACTGAAAAATAAACAAGTAAAAAAGCATTAAGTTCGGCCGGGCCGAACTTTTCATACCCTTCACCATAAAATATTCATTCCTGTCCCCAAGTTTAAGTGAGTACGTTAAAATGTCAGATAATGTACATAAAATGCTTCATTTGGGAGGTCCTTTTTTATGGTGCCTATATCTAACTGTTGACAATTTTTGGTGGGCTAGAAATTGGGAGGTACTGTTATATAGGGGTTATAATAAAACATGGGCCTATGTTGACAGTTTTTGATGGGAGTCTTTAATGTCAAATAACTCCTAATTCGGTTAAAAAATTTAGCTAGAATCCTCAAAATATCGAAAATCGGTACATAACGTGGGAACTTCAAATGTCATTAACAGCTAGTTCGGAGGTATCTGGGCTATACGAAAATATGAACTTAAATGAACAATTTTTGTTGCAGAATTTTTGTTGACTTTAAAATTACAAATTACAGAAAGTTCGTCCAAAAAATAAAGCTAAGGTACGGAAAATCGGGAGGTTTGTTTTGGGGCTATACAAAAACATGGACCTACGTTCGGTTAAACATTTTAAGTAAAATCCTCAAAGTATCGAAAATCGGGAAGTATCGTTATATTGGGGCTATGTTGAAAATTGTTGATGCAGATGTGTGGTGACCACTACAACCTTCAAATGTCAAATTACAGTTAGTTCTGTTAAAAATTGTAGCTAAAATTGCCAAATTACTGAAAATCGGGAGGTACCGTTATATGGGGACTTTCTTGACAATTTTTGGTGGAGAGGTGTGGTGACCACTAATGTCAAATGTTCAAATTACAGATAATTCGGTTAAAACTTGTTGGAAAAATTCTCAAAATACCTGAAATCGGGCGGTAACGTTATATGGGGGCTATTCCAAAACTTGACCTATGTCCACTAGTTATATAAGTTTATTGACATTTAAGAACCCCAAATGTCAAATTATAGCTAAATCGGTCTGAAAATGTAGCTAAAATCGTCAAAATACCGCAAATCGGGGGGTACCGTTATATGGGGGCTATACCAAAACGTGGACCTATGTCCACAACTTTTGTTATATATGTTTATTAACACTTAAGAACCCTAAATGTCAAATTATAGCCAAATCGGTCTGAAAATGTAGCTAAAACCGTACAAATACCGTAAATCGGGGGGGTACCGTTATATGGGGGCTATACCAAAACGTGGACCTATGTCCACAACTTTTGTTATATAAGTTTATTGACATTTAAGAACCCTAAATGTCAAATTATAGCTACATCGGTCTGAAAATGTAGCTAAAAACGTCAAAATACCGCAAATCGGGGGTACCGTTATATGGGAGCTATACCAAAACGTGGACCTATGTCCACAAGTTTTGTTAAATAAGTTTAATGACACTTAAGAACCCTAAATGTCAAAATATAGCTAAGTCGGTCTGAAAATGTAGCTAAAACCGTCAAAATACCGTAAATCGGGGGGTACCGTTATATGGGGGCTATACCAAAACGTGGACCTATGTCCACAACTTTTGTTATATAAGTTTATTGACATTTAAGAACCCTAAATGTCAAATTATAGCTACATCGGTCTGAAAATGTAGCTAAAACCGTAAAAATACCGTAAATCGGGGGGTACCGTTATATGGGGGCTATACCAAAAAGTGGACCTATGTCCACAACTTCTAATATATAAGTTTATTAACACTTAAGAACCCTAAATATCAAATTATAGCTACATCGGTCTGATAATGTAGCTAAAAACGTCAAAATACCGCAAATCGGGGGGTACCGTTATATGGGGGCTATACCAAAACGTGGACCTATGTCCACAAGTTTTGTTATATATCTTTACTGACACTTAAGAACCCTAAATGTCAAATAATAGCCAAATCGGTCTAAAAATGTAGCTAAAAACGTCAAAATACCGTAAATCGGGGGGTACCGTTATATGGGAGCTATACCAAAACGTGGACCGATATAGCCCATCATCGAACTTGACCTGCCTGCAAACAAAAGACGCATTTTCCCAAAATTTCAGCGTCCTATCTCCATTTTTGTGGATGCTAGAGTGATTACCACAGACGGACGGACGGACGGACGGACGTGCTCAGATCGACTTAGAATTTTACCCTGATCAAGAATATATATACTTTATAGGGTCGCAAATGAGTATTTCAATGCGTTACAAACGGAAAAACAAACTTAATATACCCTCCATACTATGGTGGAGGGTATAAAAAGTTTGAGTTACTACCTTTTTGTTGTACAGGTGCGATATATCGCTTCGCCTCGTTTTTTTTTTCAAAATGTACTCGGTGTCGCTACCGTTAAAGTTTTTTTTTAATTTTAGTGAAGGTGGAGAGCTAGGGTTTGCCATTAGAAGCAACATCCTAAAAGTCCCCATCGATCCCATGTGTGCAAAAAAAAATTATTCGGGGTCAAAGGTAAAATTTTAAGGGTTTTTAGGTTTTCGGATTTATTTCTTGAAAACGGTTAATCTAATCAAAACGTGACTAAAGTAAATATTGTAGACAGAAAAATTATCTACAAGTTTGACCTTTATAATGTTTTTCCTAGAAGGAACCATTCTTGAGATATAGCTGTTCTAAAAAACACATGATTTTTATGCACTTATAAGGGAAATATGCACATATTCAGACGAACCGGCGAAAATAAGCGAAGTAATCGGGTCTGTCCCCCAAGAAATATATATTTTCTTGAAGAGCGAAATTATAGCTATCTTCTAAAAAAAATCCAACAAAATCGGAGAGTGTTTAGTAGAGTTATTCAATGTTAGAGTCATTTTATGCAAAAATAGCCCATTTAACCCACATGTATAATCGAAAGCCCAAAGGGAACGACCCTAACGAAAACTTTACGATTTTTTTTTCAAGTTTTGTCCGAAGGTAGGGTTTGTTGCGCTGATTACGGAAATGTATAATTTTCAACGGTTGCGGATCCGGTTCGCCGGTTATTCGACCCGAAAGGCCAAATTTAAAAACCGGGTTAGACCCGGTTCTACTGAACCGAATACTGCAAAGTGGATATCGTTTGAAAGCTTACGGAAGTATCTAACACATAGTGTCGTTACTTTAACCGGTTCGCCTCATAATGTACTTACGCGGCTAATTCTTTATTTGACCTTTAGATCGCGATACCTCGAAAATTGTAAGTCTTTTTTAAGAATCATAAAGACCACTCTTGTAGACACTTATTGAATCTACAACTTTAACTTTAGCCGGCTTTTGCTAAGTCTTACCGTTTTTGAGAAAAAATAAAAAAAAAACTGAATAATGCCTCCAAAAATGACCTTTGACCCCGAATAACTTGTTTTGCACACATGGGATCGATGGTGACTTTTAGGTCGTTGCTTCTAATGGCTAACCCTAGCTCTCCACCAAAATTCTGCATTGTGGGAATTTTTGCTATTTCCCCCTTATACGCATGTCTATTTTGACCGGACTATAAGACACCACTTGTAGAGAAGTTTTTCATGGCAGAACTACTCAGTCAACATTACTAAGGGGGTATTTCGCCACCTTTGATCGATTCCCCGGCCAGGTAACTGCAAACGGTGGGAAAATACCCCTCAGTAATGTTGGCGTCATTTTCTGAGTATTTCAGTCATGTAAAACTTCTCTACAAGTGGTGGCTTAGGGCACGCCGTTCGGACTCGGCGATAAATTGTAGGTCCCCATATCAGGAAATATGAATCGGGATGTACTCATTGATATGAGAGAAGTCCCCTTTGTCCCTTATGGGATGTTTGTGGAACAATTATTATATTGTTATTTAAGCTTGATGTAATAAGGTGGCAGAATCCACAAAGTTATTTCTTACAATAAGTTTATTTGTTCCATAAATGAATTTTGATTTGCTGAAAACTAAATTCCCGGGATAGTGGGGTAGGGTATCACATGGTCGGCCCCGTCCGACTATAGTCTTTACTTACTTGTTTTCTTTAATTGGAGAATAATAAAAATGTCATAAACGCTTTTTTTTCAAATAAGAAAAATTTTTCAAAGTGTTTTGGGCATGATTTTTTTCAATATTTGAATGGAAAAATTATATTTTAGTTATTAGTAGGCTTAAGGTTATTCATTCGTGTAACAGGAAATAAATTTGAATTTTTCTGTAAATCGATTTTTGCGTGAACTTTTTTATATTTCAATGGAATAAACGTTCTTGTAGTGATAAATAGGTAAAAGTTCATTCATCCATGCTACAGGAAATCATTTTTCAGAAAAAATTTCGAAAAGTCATAACCCTAATGTACACACACACCAACAATTATGACCATAAAAACAAATGACGTTATAAGACAAAGTGCATGCTTGTGAAAATGTGAAAGTAAGTCATTAAAGGCCGTAATAATTAATCAAAGTAGATACAATTCGCCAGCAGAGTGAACCATAATGGTTCAGTCTACTATAAGCATTGTTGTTAAAAATGTACGTTCGTATATGTATATGTGCACACATACATATGAACATGTTTATGGGTGTGACAAAAGATCCCATATGCAAGACAATATGTGCGTAAAATATATCAAAGACCTCCTTGTAATGTGAACAACGAAAAGAATGAAAGCAAAAAAATTGAAAAAATTTTTAAGTGTTGATAATGTCATCGTATATTAAAGTGGAAGACACATTGTAATAAATTAGCAAGCACAATGCAAGGGAGGTTGAGACAACACAAAGAAACTTTTGCTATCACATAAAAAAATTATTAGCATCTTGGTCGTTTATTTTACTTTTATAGCATCTTATCATTGCACATTTTCCATACTTTGTACCACCCCCACACACCATCTTATGATGAGTTTCCTTTAGCTTGGCTTCATGAAGGCAATATGAGAGAATGTTTAAACTTTGAACTTGGTTTTTAATGAAAAATTCAAATAGTAATAAAAATGCCTCTGTTTGTTTAGAGCACTTTTATGAGTTGACTAATGATGCCAGGTCACAGAGCTTGGAATATGAGCGATTTAGAATTTTATGCTTTAGAGGGACCAGTATCCGCAATGAAAATTCCAATAGTTCCAATGTTGTTGGTGAACAACGAATTAAATTTTTTAAACTAATTACTTACTTAGTTGGCCCTCCACAGGATATTTGAGGCATTCAGTTCCAAAACGGTCTAAGCACAAAAAAAGCTTCTGAAAAAAAAAACTAATTAAAAAAAATTTGTTTTAAAATGTTTTATTTTGTTTTTTATCAATGGTAAATAAATAATAGTTCATTACTGTTTTATTTTAGTCATTGTGTTTTAATTATAATTGGGTGCCACCGTGGTGCAATGGTATGCACGCCCGCCTTGCACGCAGAAGGTCGGTGGTTCGATTCCCCGGCCAGGCAACACCAAACATTTTTCAACGGTGGCAAAATACCCCTCAGTAATGTTGGCGACATTTCCTGAGTATTTCAGCCTTGAAAAACTTCTCTATAAGTGGTGTCTTAGGACACGCCGTTCGGACTCGGCGATAAACAGTAGGTCCCATATCATTGAGCTAAATATGAATCGGGGTGCACTCATTGATATGAGAGAAGTCCCCCTTGTCCCGTATGGGATGTTGTGGAACAATGTTTTTTGTTGTGTGTTTTAATTAACTTAGATAAAGAGAGTTTTAAACAGGAAAATGCAAAAACTAAAGTGACTTAGGCCATTTTGCAATTCATTAAAAAACTATATTGATAGGAAATGAGAGTTTGGTCTTTCATCAGATAAATAATAAAAATAACTTTTAGCGTTTTAAATAATACAAAAAAATACACGAAAAATATTCAAGGGTTCTGATACTAGAATTCTATCGTATTGGGATACATAGACAGCAACAAAAAACCTTTGGTACAGTTCGGTTTTATAACGGTAAATGTAGTGAAAAACGGAGTTTCTTCGGAGTTTCTCTCTTTCAAAGAGGAGAATAATATCTTTCGAACAAGTTAAGAAATGGCTAAATTATAGAGGTTGAAGTGTGAAAAATCGCATCAAAAACTAGAAAAGGATTTTCCTCGTGCTCCAGGCTGCTTAGAAGAGACCAACAAGCATAATTATTTATTTTTAACAAAAAGGAAAGAGGCCTACCAAAACATAGACCTATGTTGACAGTTTTTCGAATTGCAGATAGTTCGGTAAAAAATACCGAAAATGGGGAGGCACCGGTATATGGTGGCTATACCAAAACATGGACCTATGTTGACAACTGTCAAATGTTTGCTAAAATCCTCAAAATATCAAAAATTGGGAGGTACCGTTATTTTGGGGCTACACCAAACCATTGACCTATGTTGACAGTTTCTGGTGGAGATATTCTGTGACTACTAGGAACCTCAACTGTCAAATTACAGGTTGTTCCGTCAAAAAATATAGCTAAAATCCCCAGAATACCGAAAATCGAGAGGTACCGTTATAATGGGGCTGTATCAAAACATGGACCTATGTCAACAGTCAAATTACAGGCAGTTCGGTGAAAAATGTTTGCTAAAATTCTTAAAATACCAAAAATTGGGAGGTACCGTTATATGGGGGCTGCACCAAGACATGGACCTATGTTGACAGTTTTTTGTGGAGATGTTTTGTGACCACTAGGAACCTCAACTGTCAAATTACAGGCAGTTTGTTAAATCATTTGTGCTAAAATCCTTAAAATACCAAAAATTGGGAGGTACCGTTATATGGGGGCTACACCAAAACATGGACCTATGTTGATAGTTTCTGGTGGAGATAATTTGGGATTACTGGGAACCTCAACTGTCAAATTACAGGTAGTTTGGTAGGGGATGAAAGATACCAAGGAAGGGTCCTGACATACAAAGTCCAGGATTTATCTTGGTCCCTCTTTCATCTCAAGTGGGCACTGACCTCCGCGTGGTGTCACTTGGGGTAGCTGGCTGTAACACCCGTTAAGGCAGTGAGGTAAAATGTGCCGCGCGTTCCCCCATAAGATCGTTAAAAATTTGGGTTTGGGCGTCGGGTTGGTAACCTTCCCCTAGAAAAAGCAGCCTACTATTAAAAAAAGAAAAGAAAAACAAATCCCTCTAACGATGACGAACCCCGCAAACGTTTTAAGGGCCATGATCTGCGAATCTGCACCTGGAATGTTCGCACTCTTTATAGAGAAGGTGCAGGTGTACTTGAAAAGTACAAGGCCGACATTACTGCCATACAGGAAATACGATTAATTGGGAAAGGCACCACAACAACACCTAAAGGTGACGCACTGTATTATAGCTGCCATGACACAAAGCATGAGTTTGGTTGCGGATTTGTAGTTGGTCAGAGGTTAAAACATCTGGTCTCAAGCTTCACCCCAGTGAGTGATAGACTCGCTGCAATTCGATTAAAAGCAAAATTTGTCAACATCAGCTTTATTTGCGCTCATGCTCCCACTGAAGGCAAGGACGAACAGACCAAAGATATATTTTACGAGCGCTTAGAAGAAACTTATGACCGTTGCCCTGCCCATGACATTAAAATTATACTAGGCAATTTTAATGACAAAATTGGAAAGGAGAATACCTTTGGCCCAACAGTCGGAAATTTCAGTCTCCACAGCGAAATATTTGACAATGGCATGAGTCTGATAGACTTTGCAGCTTCAAAAAACATGGTGGTTAGCAGTACCAGATTTCAGAACAAGAAATCAAATTGATCACGTTGTGATAGATGGAAGACATGCATCGAGCGCGCTGGATGTACGATCGTTTCGAGGTGCAAACATAGACTCGGACCACTACCTTCTTGCAACAATGGTACGTACCAGATCAAATGTAACAAACAAATTGCGAACAGACACAACACGGAAGTTGGACATCGGTAAACTGCAATGCCAACAGATATCCACAGCATATTCCACTCAAATGGGCCAATTGCTTAATCAAAGCACTCCTCGTCCCGACAACATATCAGGACAATGCCAAAACATTGCCCACTCTATGCAAACAGCCGCAAAATCAGTACTTGGATACCAGAGACCTCCACCAAGAATCCATGGTGGTCGTGCTGCTACCGAAGAGAAAAATCATCAGAAAATTACAATCAGTAGTGACGCGTAGAGCACGAGAGAGGTATCGGGAGAAAAGGAGAGAGGAGAAACGTTTTTTCCGCAGGAAAAAGAGAGAGATGGAAAAGCGGGAGTGTGAACAAATCGAGATGTACAGGAGACAGCATGAAGTCCGAAAATTCTACCAAAGAGTGAAACATCAAACAGATGGCTTTGGTACAGGCACATCCTCCTGTAGAGACCAGAAAGGTAATCTGGTAACAGATACAGATAGCGTGCTCAGGATACGGAAGGAGCATTTTTCCAATCTGCTGGTATCCAATAGTAGCGAAGACGATGATACCACAGATCCAATCCCAGAAGATGGTATAGAATGTATACCACCCGGCCAAGATGAGGTAAAAACAGCAATCAACCGGTTGAAGAATAATAAAGCAGCAGGAGCCGATGGCTTACCAGCCGAGCTGTTTAAAACGGGAGGCGACGCCCTGATAAGGTGTATGCATCAGCCAGTTATCACCATCTGGCAGGAAGAACGCGTATCCGACGATTGGAACCTGAGCATCCTGTGTCCCGTCCACAAGAAAGGAGATAAGACCGTATGCTCCAACTATAGGGACATAAGTCTTCTTCCTATTTCCTATAAGATAGTGTCAGGGATATTGTGCGAACGACTAAAGCCCATGGTCAACGAAATAATTGGACCATACCAATGTGGCTTTAAACCTGGCAAGTCCACCATTGACCAAATATTTACCCTGCGGCAAATCCTTGAGAAGACCCAAGAGATGCAGATCGACACATATCACCTTTTTGTGGATTATAAAGCAGCTTTCGGCAGTCCCCTCCGCTCAAAGGTATTCCATGCAATGTCTGAATTTGGAATCCCCGCAAAGTCTCGCTAGGTTAAACCTTACTGATATCATGGTTTATCAGATATAGCTCGTGCTTCATTGGCCCGTAGATCTTTTGAAGAATTTGTCTCTCAAACACACCAATCACTGTCATCTCTGCTTGTGCAAGTATCCATGTTCGGAACCAATCATTAGCACGGGTACACGGAGGAAAAAACCTCTCTAACATACACTCCGTTTCAAGTCAATAGCACATTTCAAATTGCTTTTTGTTACTTCAGTTTAGTCGATATCCGTGGAATAACCTCGGGAATGTTTATATGTATGTGAAAAATTTATGAATGCAATTACTAATATTAAATGCGATTTCTTCCTTGTCCAATAAATATTTTCATTCACTTTTTGATTGATTATAAAATGTATTGGGCATTTAATTTACTAGTAATCACAATTTCGTTAATAAAAGACAAAACACTGATTTATTCACTCACTTTACCGTCTTTACTTAACGATTGTATTTAGAGAACTGAATAAAATAGAACAACATAATTAATACCATTTTGTTCTTTTCCTCTTCGCTTGCTACGTTGGTTATTGCGTCTCCTATTACATTACACACACATCTCTTTATTATAAAACAGCATTCCGAGGCAGACACGAGTGCCCTGTTGTTACTCTCTTTGACAAAAATCCTCTCTCCAACCATAAAAAAAATATGTTGCACCGTGGTGCAATGGTTAGCACGTCCGCCTTGCACTTAGAAGGTCTGCGGTTCGAATCCCAGGCCAAGCAACATCAAATTTTCAACGGTGGCAAAATTCCCCTCAGTAATGCTGGCGACATTTCCTGAGTATTTAAGCCATGAAAAACTTCTCTACAAAGTGGTGTCGTAAGACTCGCCGTTCAGACTCGGCAATAAAAATTAGGTCCCATATCATTGAGCCAATAAAAATCGGCGTGCACTCATTGATATGAGAGAAGTCTCCCTTGTCCCTTCAGGGATGTTGTGGGAACATATGTATGTATGTAACATAAAAAATATTTTGGTACCCAAACAAATAAAATTGAGATATATTACAAAATGTTGCAAACATATATTTGTTTGGGCACAAACAAATTATGTTTGGATCCAAACATGTATCTGTTTGCAATTAGTCCCAAACAAATATTTGTTTGAATACACATATATTTTTCTGAGTGTATCGACATGTACTTTAAACAAGTAAAAAAGTATCAGTTGGCTTTGCCGACAGAGATATACACTCAGCCTATGTGTATTGAAACTGTGAGCCAAATTTTGGACCAAATCCGTTGACCGGTTCGAGTGCTTTAGTGCGCTCCAGCTACTACACATGGTGTCATAGGGATTTTTACAGCTTTCGGGCTATTTTCTCAGAAAGTATTTACTTGCCCCTGAAAAAATTGTACCTTCGTAAGTGGGTCAGTGGATGGACGTTGCTTCAACAAAACTCAAAGTGATTCGAGAGCAGGTCTTAAAGTGAACTTATCCGAAATTTTGGACAAATATAGTCCATATTCGACCCTGATCTATACCTGGCAGATATATTAGGATGTGTAAAGTATGGACTAAATCGGTCACTCCCTTCAAGATTTGTCGTACGCACAATTTTTCCGAACATTTTGGAACTTTTGTGGAGGAGGTACCTAAAGGAGTGGACCGATATGGCTTATCTTCGAACTTAAACTAAGTTTGCACCAAATATAGCGAAGGCCGAATGTTGGACCGATTCGGCAGATCCGTCGGAGAGTTATGCTGCGCTACAACAACTGCACACGGTGTCATATGGGTCTTTTGCACCTTTCAGGCTATTTTGTCAAGAAGTATGGGCTTGCCCCTGATGAAACTTGTACCGTCGTATGGTGGGCCGTAAATACCAATGGCTACATCAAAAATCAAAACGATTAGAGAGGAGGTCCTAAACGGAACTTTTCCAAAATTTTGTGTGGGAGATACCCGAAGACGTGGACCGATGGAGCCCATATTGGAACCTCATCTAAGTTTGGTAGAAATTTCACTATGTGCAAAGTATGCACCAAGTCGGTGACTCCCTTCAAGAGTTATCGTGCGCACAAATTTTCCGAACATTTCCGAACTTTTGTGGGGGGAGGTACCGGAAGTTGTGGACCGATAAAACCCATCTGCGAACTTAAACTAAGTTTGGACAAAATATTGCGATAGCCAACTTTGTACGTTCCATATTTGGACGTAATGCAGGTATTTACGCAAGTGTTATGTTAGGCACAACCAAGTTTAGTTAGTACCGGCAGATTTTTTGGAGCTCCAGGGCCATTATCTCAAAAAGTATAGACTTGTCCCGAAAAAGAATACACCGTCAAGGAAAAGAATACAAAGTCAAAATTTCGATTTTTAACAAAATATGTGCCGTTTATTGACCATTAATCGGTTAAGGAAAATTCTCTTATTTGAAGACAAAATGTTGATGTATTCAATAAACTCAAAAAATATATGAAGACTGAATACCAAATTTCTGTAATTTTGGGTGGATAAAGTGGCTAAAACCTTAAAAACCCGAAAATTGGGCGGTACCGTTTCACGGGGGTTATATCACACCGTAAACCAATACCAACAATTCTATGTAAAAATATTTCGCAAGACCTGGCGAAGACTAAATACCAAATATCAGCTACATTGGTTGTTTAATGTGGCTAAAACCTTAAAAATACCGAAAATCGGCGATACCGTTAAATTGGAGCTATATCAAAACATGGACCTATGCACATAATTTTTATCAGAAAAGTTTTTTGGTCCATTGGGAACCCTCAATGCAAAATTTCGGCGTAGTTGGGCGTGAAACATATGTAAAATCTTCAAAATTCCGAAAATCGGGAGGTAAAGTTATATGGGGCCTATATCAAAACGTGGACCTATGTCCATAATTTTTATCGGAAAAGTTTTTTGTAAAGTGAAAACCCCGCATCTAAAAATTCAACCAATTTGGTTGATAAGTTTAGCTAAAATATTCAAATTAGCGAAACATTAGGAAGTACCGTTGCATGGGGACTATCCCAAAACGTGGACCGACCTTCCCAATTTGTTGCTCTCGACATTGTCAGTGAACTATAAGTATTTAGAACAAAATTCATCTGCCAACGCCAACTCCTTTTATATTTGGTCACCGTTTATTTGAACTCGCGACATAGTGCAGAGTTTTTTTTTTGAGGTTATGCGCCAATATCTCGTGAACTATGGACTTCCCCTCGAACAACAAAAAAAAAATACAATGGCGTAACGGGGGCCGCACGAACATCCTGCTACAAAAAATTTCTTAACGATTGGTGAGGTGTCACTAAACTGCACTTATTTCAAATTTTGTGTGGGAGGTACCTGAATGAGTGGACCGAACCTGATGTATGCGTAGAGGTAGTATAACCATATGCAAAGTTTGGTTCAATTCCGTTACTCCCTTCGAGAGTTATCGTGCGCACATGTTTTGCGACAATTTTTGAACATTTGTGGGGGAGGTACCTGAAGGAGTGGACCTATATGGCCCATCATCGGCCTAAATCAAATCTGGGCAAAAAATGTCGATACCCAAAATTTGAACCGAATCGATTGATCCGTTCGAGAGTTATCGTGCGCACCAGCCAGCCAGACAGTCAGGCGGACATTGCTAGATCTACTCAAAATTGCCTGAACGGATATCGTACAAACATACTTGGGGTCTAAAACCATTATTTCGATGAGGCACATTTTTGCTCGTATCAAAGTGTAAATACCCTCTTTAGCCTAAAGGCTGAGGGTATAAAAATAAAAGGTGTTGTTTGTGTTCGGGTCGAACTGTTTATATACTCCAAACAATGTATATGGTTAGATATACCACGGGTCAGATTTGGATATTAGCAATATTATACGGCCTGTATTGGCTAAATATATATATTGGAGCAATATAAAAATCTGGCCTAATTTTCATAAAATGTTGTAGAATTCGTTTTTTAGCCACAACAATGAACTGAAAATAATTGTGGCCTGCACAGCTATTCGCTGAAAATTTGCCTCTAGACACCGTGTCAATAAAACAAGTATTTTTTGGGCAGCCCTAATGTATGTATATACTTTTTGGCAATATTGCATATAAAATTAACTAAAAAAAACATTAAAATAATTTTACGTAATTCTACACAACATTTCTAACTTTCATGATTTTTGGTCAAGTTGGGCCTGCCCCCGAAATGAAATCCTGCGTACGTTCCTCGACCTCTAGAGTAAATTCTACGCAAAATTAAATACAAACTATTTAGAATGAATCGGGTGAAAAATACTCTAACCTTCAATTTCTATCCTCCTCTTTTCATTTGCTGACATTACATTCTTCAAGTGCAGAGTATAAAATTCCGCGTAGACAAATTGTAATGAGCTTGCATACACAACTTTAGTTGTTGTTGTGCCTGACAACTTTAGTTGTTGTTGTGCCCCTGACGGGGGTTTTTTGCTGTTATTTCTCGTTACAATGACAATGACTTTTGCAGTAACGCAAAAAGAAGAAAAAAATTGCGGAAAGAAAAAATTTAAATAAAATGCCATTAACCGAAACAACAATACGTCAGCATAGAATTCTCTAACACAAACAAACAACAACATTTTTGAATTATTTATCAGGGATTGACATTGACACAAATAATGTTGGCACTTCTGCTGTTGTAGTACGACTTTGGTATGCAACAAAGTCACATTTTTCAATGTGGGCTAATGTTATAATTAATAATAATTATTATAATTAAATTATTAATTCTCGTAATGTGGCACTGTGGTGCAATGCACTCAGAAGGTCTACGGTTTGATTTACAGGCCGGGCAAAAACATCATACTTTCCAACGCACTGTGGGGCCAACGTCAGGGTTTTGAGGCAGAAAATTGCAGAGACAAGCTAGACCTTCAAAATTTCGTGCATATGTTTATAATCGGCCTAGAAACGAATCTGCCAAATTTGGATGATGTCGGTTCATATATACCCAGCAAAATTTGACGGAAGGGGTTCTTTGCGATGACGTGATTTCATGTCATCTTTTGCATTGGTTCAAAGGAAGTCGTGAAAGATCCGATCTTTTCATTAGGATTTGAACCAATGCAAAGGAAGTCGTGAAAGATCCGATCTTTTCATCAGCATTTGTACCCATTCCATCGATCCAATAGAGATGATGTTTGTGTTTTTATTTACACACCTGTTTATTTTCATGTTGGTATGTTCCAGTACTGCAAAAATCTACTAATTTTTACTATTTTTTCCGATAACATAAAGGAAAAATTGTTATCGTAGTAAAAATAAGTAGATTCTTGCAGTTTCTGGAACAGACCAAAGTTGTTAGAACTGTCGTCGTGATGTTGTCTTACATTTCCTGCATATCAAACAACTAAAATTTCTAAACAATTGGTATTATATGAAGTCCCAACCATCGAGCTAAAAATAGAATCGGACTGCACACATTGCTATTTTAAAAGTTCCCTTGTCTGTTCTAAATCTGACATAGAATGAAATCAATCAAATCTCGCTTCTTGGAATTTGAAAAAAAAAGTCCGAAACGAAAAGGAACAAGAATCTGAAAATAAAGAAGAAACTACTTTTGGAAAGAAACAATTAAAAATAAATTAATTAAGCATAAATGGTATTTTCCATAAAAAGTCTCTCCTCCCCGTTCGTTACATTTTGTTCTTAGAGATCCCTAAAGCAAGCCGGGTTGTAGATCCCTACATATTTCCGTCACTAAACAAAAGAGTATAAATTACCAAAATGTTGTTATAAAATAACAAAATTATAAAATAAAAGTAATTTACGAAATAAAAATACTTAAAGGAGTGCATTTGGAGTCCATGTTGAAATCTGAACTGGTGATGGGAAGATAATTGAAAAAACCTTTTGTAAGATGAAAGAATATCAGTTGCGGAGAACGGAGGAAGCAATCTTTTGCGTTGCAGCGGTGGTGATTACATTGCAATTTTGGATGTAAACTTTTGAAAAACTAAACTGATAAATTAATTGTAGCTATTTCATGAATTCGTTTGAATTAATAAAGAGTTTTGTTTTTCATGAAAACCATATTTCAATACAGCATTTCCATTTTCCAAACAAGACATGAAAATTTCATGCCAAGGGGTTGGTGAAAATGACATGCCAAAGCATTGGTTAAAATGACATGTCAAAGCATGGGTGAAAATGACGTGTCAAAGCATTGGTGAAAATGACATGTCAAATCATTGGTGGAAATGACATGCCAAAGCATTGGTGGAAATGACATGTCAACGCATTGGTAAAAATGACATGCTTAGGATCCAGAAAAGAACGTCATCTTTTGGGGTCCACGCTCATATAAAATTCATCGATGAAGATGCTAAAAAGATGACATGCTAGATCACTTGCACCCATGATTGAATGTCATCTTTGGCATCGAACATTTTGCTGGGTAGTTATAGCTATCATATATATGTTCGCCTGATTTCATGTAAATGATGGAACAAACACGCAAATTCTCTAAAATAATGATGAAATTTGGACAATACTACTCCTGATTATTCCAGCCATGTTAAACATCTTTAAATTGGTGTCGCAAAACACGCCGCACAGTGAAAACAGTCAAAACTCTGTAACTTTTTAACGGATAAAAATATTTTTTTATATCCTCAGCCTTTGGGCTAAGAAGGGTATATACACTTTGATACGATCAAAAATGTACCTCATCGAAATAACGGTTTTAGACCCCAAGTATGTTTGGACGAAATTCGTTTTAGCCAATTTGGAGTCGATTTAACCATGTCCGACCGTCTGTCTGTCTGGTTGGCTGGTGCGCGCGATAACTCTCGAAGGGATCAACCGATTTGTACCAAATGTTGGGTATCCTAATATTTTGTGTAAACTTAGATTAGTTTCGAGTATGGACCATATCGGTCCACTCCTTCGGGTACCTCCCCCACAAAAGTTCAAAATTTTTCTGTAAAATGGTGTGGAGGATAACGCTTGAAGGAAGCAATCGTTTTGGTCCAAACTTTGCACATCGTATTATTCCTTCCAGATATAGATCGTGTTGAAATATGGACTATATCGGTCCACTTCTTCAGGTACCTCCCACACAAAATTAGGGTTAAGTGAAGTTTGATTTTTTTCAGCAGGTTGTCCTTGCGGCTCCCTTTACAACAGTACAATTTTTTTTGGGCGCAAGTCCGTATTTCCTGAGATAATGGCCTAAAAGCTCCAAGTAACCTTGAAACTGATAAAACCGCAAGATTATTCTCGCATGGAGATTCGATTGGTCTAAACTTTGCACATCGTATTATTTAATCTAGTCATGTAGCAGGTCGGAATATGGCCTATATTGGTCCCGTCCTTCGGGTAGCTCCCACACAAAATTTGGGAAAAGTGAAATTTTTTTGATTTTTTTTGCAAAACGTTTGGGCTGTAGGTAAGACAACCCTCCAAAGGAGAAAGCGATATTGTCTAAATGTTGAACATCGTATTATTTCCTACAGCCTCGAATTGATTTTTGATTACATATGGCCACTATGTCGGGTACGTCCCGCACAAAGTTTGGAAAGAGAGCAGCTTAAGGACTCGTCTGGTAATTTTTATACCCTACACCACCATGTGGTAAGGGGTATTACGTTTTTGTGCATTAGTTTGTAACATGCAAAAGGAAACGAGATAGACCCATAGTTCCTTTTAGGGATATACATAGAATGACTTTCTGAGTCGATTTACGCATGTCCGTCTGTCTGTCCGTCTGTCCATGTATTTATTGTCGAATCGCATGAAAATTGGAATGCTTGCCGGGATTTGACCTAGAAATAAGTGTGCCGAATTATATCGAAATCGGTTCAGATTTGGATTTAGCTCCCATATATATTTTATATATTCACAGTGGTGTAGGGTATTATATAGTCGGCCCGGCCCGACTTTGATCCTTATTGGTTATATTTTTGGTAACATGTTCTGTATGCTATTGATTCTTTTCTTTGGGTCCTAGGCTGAGGGTATAACTCAGTCGGCACAGCTGACTGATACCTTCTTACTTGTTTTTTTCGACAGATAACACAATCAGCTTTCCGATGGATTATAAGCATTCAAATTCGGTTTAATAGTTGCCCAGGAATTCAAGGTCAACATTTGTTCATATTTTGCATCAAAATATGAGTGTTTTTGAGTTTTTCATATGTTCCAATTTATTAAAAATTGACAAACACCAGTAAACAAAGCTTAAAAATACAAAAAATATTTTTTTTTTCAAAAAATTTAAAATTTTTCACCAAATAAAAAAATGTTATTTTTGAAAAAGGAAGCTATAATTAGTATTGGAAAACGGAGAGAAAAACACAAATTTTTACCCATGTATTTTCAATAAATTTAAAAACGTGTGAAACGTACGTAGCGGTTCTGGTACAAAAGTATATGTATATGGTCTCAAAAAGGACACCCTCATGCATCATCCTGCGAAAATAAAGCTCTGTTACATGCTGTTCCCTAAAAATTCTACTCCACTAAAGTTGGGATTTCATTAAAATTTAGTATTTGAGGAAAATAAAATTGCTCACCCCCATGGCTGATATAGGAAGACGTGGATCTATACTGATTATTCTCTTTTGTAATATTTGTAATATTTTAGACTAAATAACAAATTTCAGTTATTTCGTTGGGATATTGAGGTCACAAACTTCGGAATTACGAAAATCGGGAGCTACCACTCAAAGCGGGCTATATCGAAACGTAGACCTATACCGACGAATTTCAGACTGAAATGGGGATATATATACCTCTACGGACAAATTTCTGGGTGAAAGTTATACACCAAAAACGAAGACCAAATACCAAATTTTAGCTATTTCAGTGGAATATTGAAGCCACAACCTGCAAAATACCGAAAATCGGGAGGTACCGTTTTGTGTGAGGAATATGAATGCGTGGACCTATACCTATGAATTTCAGGTGGAAGGTTTTGTACCCCCAACGAAGACTAAATACAAAATTTCAGCCATTACGGTGGAATATTGAGGCCACAACCTTCAAAATACCATACCATAAAATTTGGATGTACCGTTCTATGGGGGCTATATGAAGGCTTGGAACTATACCGACAAAATTCTGTGGGGAAGTTTTACACCCCCAGCGGTGTGATAATAAAGCTAAAACTTTAAAAATACGAAAATCGTGTGGTATGGGTTATATGGGGTCATATCAAAACGTGGGCCGAATAGCCCATTTACAATACTAAACATCCTAGGAGTAATAGAAACTAATATACCAAATTACAAAGCTCTATCTTTAAAATTGCGATCTGTATCTTGATTTCAAAAGACGAGAGACGGACATGGTTATATCGACTTAGAATTTTAACCTGGTCAAGAATATATTTACTATATATATTTCGATGTGTTGCAACCGGAATGACAAAATAATTATTACCTCCATATTATGGTTGAGGGTATAAAAACTTGGGTTTGGGTGTCGGGTTAGTAAGCCACAGTAATATGAAAAAAAGAAAGGAAAACAACCCCCTCTAAAGTTGAGGACCCCCGCAAAAGGTTTAAGAACCATGAACTGCGAATCTGCACCTGGAATGTTCCCACTCTTTATAGAGAAGGTGCAGTTTACGCATTGGCAGCTGTACTTGAAAAGTATAAGGCCGACATTACCGCCAAACAGGAAATACGAGGGATTGGGAAAGGCGTCACAACAACACTTAAAGCCGACGCACTGTACTATAGCTGCCATGACATAAATCATGAATCTGGTTGCGGATTTGTAGTTGGTCGGAGGATAAAACATTTGGTCTCCGGTGAATGAAAGACTTGCTACAATTTGAATAAAAGTAAAATTCTTCAACATCAACTTTATTTGCGCTCATGCTCCCACTGTAGACAAGGACGAACAGACCAAAGATATATTTTACGAGCGTTTAGAAGAAACTTATGACCGTTGCCCTGCCCATGACATTAAAATTATTCTAGGCGATTTTAATGCATAAATTGTAAAGGAGAATATCTTTGACCCAACAATCGGGAAATTCCTTCACCACCGCGAAACATCTGCGAATGGTATGAGACTAATAGAATTCACAGCGGCAAAAACATGGTAGTTAGCAGATTCAAGCATCTTGACATACATAAGGGCACCTTCCTGTCTCCAGACAAAACAAGAAATCAAATTGATCACGTTGTGATAGATGGAAGAAACTCATCGAGCGTTTTGGATGTACGTTCATTCCTATCCTTGTGCTAAGAATTTTGAAATCTTGTGTCGGAGGTGAACGAAGGAGTGGACTGATGTAGTCCATATTCGAATATATGTCTGCTAGAAATATTATGATATGCAAATAATGGACGAAATTGATTACTCCCTTCCAGTGTTATCGTACGCACCATTTTAGCAAAAACATCGATTTGTCTGTCGGGCTGGCTGGTGCGCATGATAACTCTCGAACAGTCAACCTATTCGGTTCAAAATTTGCCTGTCGTAATATATTGTCCAAACTTAGTTTAAGTCCAAACATGTTCCAAGTCGGTTACTTCGAAAGTTATGGTGTGCATTATGTTAGCGAAATGTTTTGAACTTTAGTCATTACTTTCGGGTACCTCCTCCACAAAAGTTGTTGGGATATACACGAGGAAAAACACAAGGACACTTTTACACTTTTCACACTGGTGGTTTATTCACAACTGATGATAATTCTACAATAGGTACAGGTACTTATATGTATACATCTTACAACATATTCAGGTATGTAAATATTTGCATTGGTACATTTCCAATAAAAGTTCAAAACTTTTCGCTAAAATAGTTCGCAGGATAACTTTCGAAGTAACCGATAATGTAGTAATGTATTTCTATACTTCATATCATATTTACTGTGTTGTACACCTTTGGTGGTCTGCCTGGGCGCCCACTTCGCACAATTTTTGGTCGTCCAGGTCCTCTTTTACCTGTTGTCTCTTCAATGATGTCTTCATCGCCTTCGTTCTCGTTGGCCGACTCGTAATCGCTCTCGTCCTTTTCTTCTTGATGCACAATTTGCATGTCTGTTTCACTTTGATTTGCTGGCAATAACTCAAATTGCGCATATTCTCTCTGTTCTGGTAATGATTTCCTCGGGCTGTACAAAAACAAATTTCCTTGTTTTCTGGCGAACATTACAGTTTTTCCTCTGTCTATTATTTTAGCACCTCTGCTATCAAACTTCACTGCTGCCTTTCCTGCGATCTTGCCCACAGACATAAAATTGCACTGCATCTCAGGTACATACAGCACGTCCTTCAGCATGATGTCACAATCTGCCAGCCACACACTGCCTTTACCTCTAGCAACGATTTTCTTTTCGCCAACCAAATCGATCTTTTCTGTGTGCTCTGCAAATTCTTTGAACAAGCTTCTGTCACAACACATATGACTTGATGCTCCGCTGTCGACACACCACACGCTGGAGTTTAATACGCACTTTTCGTTCGTCGATTTTAGCACTGCAGTTGTGTGTTATTTTTCGCTGGTCTTTCCCTTTTCTCTGCACTGTGCGGCAACATGTCCTCTACGACCGCAATTGTAGCATTTCACATTTTTCTTATTGTTACCTGCGCGCCTGTTGCCATTCTTGTTGTATACACGCTTGCTTGATTCTCTGTTGTTTTTGGCACCTCGGTCTCTACATTGAGCGGCGTAATGTCCTGGAGGTCCACAATTGAAGCAGTTGAAGTTGCGAGGATTCTTCTGCGTACTGGTACCTGCGCCATTACTTCTGCCCTTGTTGCTGTTGTTGGGATGCTTGTTGTTTCTTCTGTTTCTGCTTGTCCGTGCCATGAAAATCTGAACATCGTCATCTGCTCGTGCGCTGTTAATGTTGACCTTTCGGCGATCACATTCTTCACCCAATTTGATCTTGAGGGTACTCAATTTTGGCAGCTCGTCCCTCGCTTCTAGTGCAACAACTAGATTTTCATATGATGGTGGCAGGCTCGCTAACAGCATTATCACATATAGCTCCTCCTGTAGAGCTATTCCAGTCTCTGCCAACTTTTCCACTATGGCCACGAACTTGCAAATGTACTCCTGTACATCTTCATTTTCTGCCATGCGCATCTGGATCAGTTGCTTGAAGAGGGTCACATTTCTTACCGGTCCCTTCGGTCTGTGCACATCTCTCAGAGCTTCCCACGTCTCCTTCGCTGTTGTGCAGTTCTTGATGTGAGCAATCTGCACCGGCGTTGCACTTAATATGATGGTTGCTGTAGCCTTCTCATCCTTAGTTTTCCATGCGGCAACTTCGCTGGCATTCTTCTCATTTGGAATAGGCTTCTCCATCTCACCGTTAACCACCGACCACAAGTCTTGATGAACCAGGACACTTCTTACTTGTAGACTCCATGAGTCGTAGTTGGTATCATCCAATTTCTCAATGTTGTAGAGCGAATTCATTTTCCTCGTTTTTCACTTTCACAGCTGCGCACTTTAATTTCTCACAATTACTGCTTGCGGCTATTTCCTTGTAGTGTCTCTGTTTTTCACTTTATGCACACACACTTTTATTTCTGCCTGGGCCCATAACCTGTTGGGATATACACGAGGAAAAACACAAGGACACTTTTACACTTTTCACACTGGTGGTTTATTCACAACTGATGATAATTCTACAATAGGTACAGGTACTTATATGTATACATCTTACAACATATTCAGGCATGTAAATATTTGCATTGGTATATTTCCAATAAAAGTTCAAAACTTTTCGCTAAAATAGTTCGCAGGATAACTTTCGAAGTAACCGATTTGGTTCGTACTTTCTTCTTTATTTGCATATCCGTTATCCGGATGTTAAGCGCTCATACAATATTACATTTTATTACATTGTTCTTGCAAATATATAGTTTATTTGGAAAGCGATAAATGTCGGTTTTTAGCCGCTGTTAGAAGACTGAGTTCATCGCGGTATCCGGTCCAGTCTTGAATATTTTTTAGCCAGGACAATTCTCTTCGACCTCTACCACGTCTTCCTTCAACTTGGGATTTGAGAATGATCTGCAGGATCTTATATTTGTTGTTCCTCATCAAATGTCCCAAATAGGAAACTTTCCGGGTTTTGATGGTTTTAGTTAGCTGCCGTTGTACATTCATTCTTCGCAGAACTTCGGCATTTGACACTCGATCGGTCCGTACTTTGCACATCGTAATATTTCTACGAGACATGGATCAGATTCGAATATGGACTATATTAGTCTACTCTATGGGATAACTTCCACACCAAATTTCCATAATTCCTGAGAAAATGACCTGAAAGCAGTAAAAACCCCTAGTCCTGTTTACAGCGATTTTATGCTTTTCGTGAGCAAGTATACGTTTTCTAGTATAATGCCCCTAAAGCTCTAAATTTGTCGGTAACCAACGGAAATGACTAGTGAGCGCGAAATTTGTTGAAAGGAAGGATTCCCAAAATAAGATCAACTCCCACAGTGGACAATACGGTTCATTCCTTCATCCCTTTTAAGATTTAATCCAAATCCATACATATTTTTATAGGCAAGTTCATACGTCCAAAAAGGGACCACAAAATTCTGAAAACCTTCTAAATACATAATTTTTTGGACATCGGTCTGCTAATATATTACAATTTTTATTTACACAAACTGAAGGTATACCTCTGTCGGCAAAGCCGACTGATGGTTTCTTACTTCTTATACCCTCAGCATTGATGCTAACGAGGGTATATATAATACACTTTCATACAGGCAAAATGTGCCTCATCGAAGTAATGGTATTAGACCCCAAGTATGTTTGGACGAAATCCGTTTCAGACAATTTGGTGTCGATTTAGCATTGATTGATTTAGCATTAACCGATTTGGTCCAAAATGTTGCTTTCGTAATATTTTGTCCAAACTTAGTTTAAGTTCGAAGATGGGTTATATCGATCCACTCCTTCCGGTACCTCCCCCACAAATGTTCGGAAAATTTCTGCGCACGATAACTCTTGAAGGGAGTAACCGATTTGGTCCGTACTTTGCACATCGTGAAATTTCTACCAGACTTAGATGAGGTTCTAGTATGGACTCAATCGGACCACTCCTTCGGGTACCTCCCACACAAAGTTCGGAAAAGTTCACTTTAGGACCTGCTCTCGAATCGCTTTGATTTTTGATTTGATTTAAACGGATTTCGTCCAAGCCTACGACCAAAACTGTGCTTCATCGAAATAAAGGTTTTAGATCCCAAGCATTTTTGGGCGAAATCCATTTCACACAATTTGGAATTGATTAAACTATGCCCGTCTGTCGATTTGTCCTCCCACACAAAGTTCGGAAAAGTTCACTTTAGGACCTGCGCTCGAATCGCTTTGATTTTTGTTGTAACAACTTGTAAGAACAGCCCCCCATACGACGGTACAAGTTTCATCACGGGCACGTCCATACTTCCTGAGAAAATAGACTGAAAGGTGCAACAAATCCCGTGTGTACTGTTTGGAGTACAAGACAACTTGCGAACGGATCGACCGATTTGGTCCAAAATTTAATATTCGTAATATTTTGTCAAAACATAGTTTAAGTTCGAAGATAAGCTAAATCAGTCGCTCCCTCAATTACGAACGTAAAAGTTTTTCAGGGGCAAGTCCATACTTCTTGAGAAAACAGTTCGAAAGGTATAAAAATTCCATATGGCGCCATATGTAGTGGCTAGAGAGCTCGATAACTCTTGAACTGATCAACCGATTTAGTCCAAAATTTGGCCTTCGTCATATTTTGTCATAGTTTCAGTTGAAGATAGACAATACCGGTCCACAACCTCCGGTACTTCCCCCAATATTTAAAAAAAATCACTAAAATTGTATGCACGATATCGCTGGAACGGGGCAACCAATTTGGTCCAAACTTTGGAATCCAAAGTTTGGATCTCATAATATTTTGCCAAAATTTAATTTCACTTCTAAAATGAGGTACCTCCATTTCCACTCTGATCGAGAATTTCTTTGGCACGACCTAAACTCGAACAACTGCACTTGCAAACAAAACCAAATCTTTCCCACTGATATGCGTTCGTTGAGTCTCAACGAGGTCGTGCCAAAGAAATTATCGATCAGAGTGTTTCTTTGGATACGTATTTATTTAAGCGATCAATTGACACTTGGGTATAAAAAGTTTCTTCTTGAAAAACAAGAAACAAGAGAACTGATGAAGATCTGTGGCGAGATCTGTGGCGAGATCTGAAACTATAGTCTTCCCTGCCTTACCCCTTGTCAAACATCGCCAATTTTTCCCACTAATAAATTAAAGTTGTTTTAATAAAATATTAAAACAACGACTATGGGATTAAGCCTGACTTTTGAAGTTTAGTACTAATCCACATTTTTGTGGGCAAGTTCTAACATCCAAAAAAAAAAAAATCAAAAAATACTGAAAAGACCCTAATTACATGCGATCTGACCGTAGATGAAAGTCGGCAAAGCCGACTGATACTTTTATACTTGCTTTTTTTAATTTACTAAAGGTGCCTGTTGTTCGACCTATTCGTCGGCATAAACGAGTAAGTTTGCAATGATCGGATATACGTTAATTCCAATGTCATGATCTCACTTCTTTCATATTCAATATGATCTTCTGATACTGATTCTATGTCAACTTTGTTGTCTATAAGTAGGAGGATTTATTTCATACTATACTCCCTGATAACATTCTGACTCATCCTATATACCTAATCAAACTCCCGTTACTTATGGAGAATCTCATATTTTCTCCCAATACAAGTCTCAATTTTAATTGAGGAATTAAATCTACATATCTACACATTTTAATACATAAATTAAATCCAAAATGGCATCTCTACCTCTACACAGACCGGAAATGAAAGTGTGAGCACAAGGCGGAAGTCTAGTTAAAGGTAATAGAGTTGAAGTTGAAATACCTACCACAAAGTGAGAAAAAACCACAAAAATTGTAGACACAAAGTACTTTGAGCAAATGTAAAGTTTTATCCGCCAATGACATTCGTTGTTGAGCAACAACAATGCCACAGAAAAATGAATTGTGTGCTAGCGTTTTTTTTTCTTCTATATAAATTAGAAGAAATTAATTAAAATTACTTTTATTCTCTCTCCAGCATACTTGTGAATATAATTAAAAACGAGAAACTGCAACAAAAAACGTCATTTTCAAAAGCAAACAAAAAACGGAAGTTTGCTGGAAACGGATACGATTAAAACGTAACAAAAAAGAGAGAAAATCGCTATTTAATTACTTGAATTAACAACACTTCATTAAGCTTTTGTCATGCCGCCAGTCACCGTTAACCAAGACCAGCTGCAGGGATATTTCCACAACCGCCTTCCCTCTCACCAACTTGCCCATTAAACGTGACCTCCAGATGGCAAACAAAGTGCACTTTCATAAGCTACACACAAAAAGTACCGGTTATGGAGAGTGTAATAAGTTTATAATAGAGCTTTTCCATCAAGCAGTCAACTCTTTCTTTTCGTTTTGCCTGCAAGGTGTGGCGGCGGCTATGCACACAAATGGTTCCTTCAATATAATTAATTAATGGTCATGAAATTATGCTTAAAAATTTAATTAAATAAATTACACTCTTTCCTTTTCTTTTTCTTAATGTTTAAATTTGAGTACACAACAAACATATTGTTTTCTTAATTGTAATGAATGCACTTGCGAAAAGAAATTTGCGTTGTAAAGTGAAAATAAATAATGAAGAAGAGTTTTGACTAAATTGTAAAATTGTCAACATAGGTCCAAGGACTGATTGTTAAACGTTCTCTGTAGCATGTTTTAGATCGTAAACCATTGCCGCGGATAATGAACATGTAATCATTTTGAGTTCTAAAAGTGAAGACCCCACAGACATTCATATATTTGGGCCAACTATAAGTTGACAGTTTGGAGTTATTCTACCAAATTGTCCATCTGGCGCAGTACACCATGAAAAACAGACCCATATACGGACTCAAATACACGAAAAATATGCAATTTAAAAAGAATCAGTCTATGACTGTGCCCTCAGCCACCCAACACAAATTAGGACGGGTTAGCCATTATGCATATAGATGGTATTAACCGGGTATTTATTATATTGAATCGTTGCAAAATTGATAGTTGTACAATACTTTGACTATTTACATTAGTGCTTATTAAGTAATGAGAACGGTGGCAAAGAGCGTGTGTGTCCGACCACAAATCCGAGACTTGTGTATTAAACGCTCACCGCACTTGTATGGGAAGGAGCGCCAAAAATATTTCTAATCGTCGGTCACATCAGATTAAAAAAAAAAATCAGAAAATCATCAATATGGATCCAGTTTTTCCTATAGCCCCCATATAGCGGTACTATCCGATTTCATGTATTTCGGAGCTTATATCTACATTTTCGGCTTCAATTGTCTAATTTGATATTTGGGGTAATCAGTAGTCAGAAATATTACGCACCAAAAATTGAGTAAATAAGTCCAGGTTTTGGTACAGACCCCCGATTTCGGGTATTTTTAAATTTGTATCTACATTTTCGGTCCCAATGGGCTGTAATTTAATAGTTAGAATTCTCATAGATTGCGAAACTTTCCCACCAAAAATTGTCGACGTAGGTCCAGGTTTTGGTAAAGCCTCCATATAATGGTACCTCCCGATTTCAAGTATTTTGAAGTATTTATATATTTTCGGTCCGAATGGGCTGTAATTTAGTATTTGTAGTTCTCATTGATCATGAAACTTTCCCACCCAAAAATGTGGACGTAAGTCTAGGTTTTGGTAGAGTTCCCCAAATAACGGTACCGCAAGATTTCAAGTTTTTGAAGTTTTATCTACATATTCAGTTTAAATTGACTGTAATTTGGTTATGAGGTTTTCAGTGGCCAGGAAACGTCTCCGCCTGATATTGTTGACAGGAAAATAAACTAATTATTCCATTTCAGGCCAGAATGTTTCATGTTGCGCGGTGTAGTAAAGTTCGGTCCGGCCCAACTTAACATTTTTATTTGTTTTTCACTTTGTATAGAGAATCATATATCAAAGATACACAAGTGTGAAAAATACACTCATAAGTAGATACCTTAACAAAAATATCTAAATCTTGAATGAAAAAAAAAACAACACAACAATACAGGGTATTGCCCAAGAAATATCCCATGTGTTTTGCTTCCTTTAGTGTCAATAAAAAATTACAAAAACTTAGTTGGAATATTAAAATATTATATGTTAAGATATATGCTCTGAACCTGCAAGAAACTATTATATTTTACTACGCGTAGCTACGTTAACAATTTTTCCTTTATGTTATCGAAAAAATAGTAAAAATTAGTAGATTCTTGCAGTACTGGAACAGACCAATCATTTGCTAAATTATCATTGAAATTTGTAGATTTGGATTTTTGATTTTTGTCCCATGTTTGGACCACTGTGCATCGTCGGCACACGCTTTTTTTGTTAAAAAATAAAGATCCGTTGGTGGTGCACTTGTATGTGTTTAAGCATTAAACAACACTTACCGCCTGTTTATGTAAAAATGCGTTCATGTATTTCGCAAACTATCGTGGGACTGCGGTTACGTATCCTATGCGAAATACTACTAGTTGAATGTACATTTGTACAACTATGTTCCATAAATGAGAGCTAAATGAGAAATTAAAACAAAATCCACATATACATACAAACATTGGAAGATGTGTGATTTGTTTTGTTTGAGAAAATAAAATGTTTCGGTATTTTGAATTATTTTATTGATTTCTTCAAAATAATGAATGAAACCACCTTTATTTCGAAGGTGTGTACATTAACAGAAAATGTTTTTTTCCACTTCGGAAGCGCAGAAAACCTATCGGTCGACATACATAGACAGGGGGTTAATGTTCGTAAGCGTGGCACAGTGTGTAGTGTGTTCGGCTACAAATCAGAAGTTCGCATGATCAAATCGAGCATAGAGAAAAATAAAATACAGTCGAAATCGCTTATAACGTCGGTCAAGGGACCGACCAAAATCGGACGCTATAACCGATAGTCGTTATAAACGATATGTATAAAAGAGGTGTAATTATATTATGTATAGTTACTTTTGGGTATAAATACGCTGTTTAATTAAGTAAATAAATAAATTCAATTCAATTTTTACTTTTTCATTTTATATACATACGTATAAATCTATTTTAAAAACTTAAAAACAAAATAATAAAAACTAACGATATTAAATTCATTCTTCAGCAAATATATTACTGTCGAGGTTTGGAGCTAATCATCAGTTAGAAGTTATCGATATTGAGAACCTCGACAATTATCATTTATTGGCGGCAAAGCAAACGTCATGTGGAATGGCACATACTATAAACGTCAAATCAATCTAAAACAATCATCTGTAAAGCTTTGAGAACAGAAGCAGCAATTTTGCCCTAAAGATTATAAAACATAAAATAAAACCAAAGTTTCAGACCGCCTGCGTCTATAAAGATAAACTAAGTGTTTCATTTAACCTACACCACCAGTTTCCCAATAGCAACACGTAAGTATCGCCTGAATACTTGTTGTGTTGTCTATATTCAATAAAGTGTTGTTGTTGTTCGACTTTGGGCAACAATTAATTTCGGCTCTAAAACTACTCTGTAGATTTAGAACCCCTACAAGTCCATACGCCTGTATCGGAACTTGTACATGGTCCTTCGAGCCTTTAAAAACGATCCGGCTGATTTGCCAAAAAAAAGCATAAAATTTGTATTCGAATTGTTTGAGAAAAAATTGAAAATTTTTCGCCCATATTCAGTGCTTGAATGTGGCGCCTTTGCATTTTTGTTGTACACACTAACACAGTAGTCAACAAATAAACACAGCAAATTGAAATAAAAAGAAAGAATAACAGATTTGTTTGTATTTTATGAAGATCTAACACATACAATAACATCGTTTTAATAAAAAGCAATAATTTTCACTCATCACTTTATTCTCATCATCATTTTGTTACATTTGTTTTTATTTTGTTTTCGTTTGTCATATACAACATATAAACGAATATTGCCATATGTTTTTTGTTGTGCTTGATCGATCTGTCAGTAGTAAATTGTTGCCATATCGACTACTGATCATTTAGTGTGGACACAAACCTTGGGAATTAGTGTAACGTAACGTAAGGTTGTAAAACGTAACGTATAAAACGTAACATAAATTATTGAATTCGAAACAATAATTAAAGCGATACTAATTTCAATAAAAAATAAATAATAATTTAATAAAATAAAATTTACAAATAATTAAAAAATATCATATAATTTTTTCATAAAAATTTATAATTTAAATTTTTATTGAGAATACGAAAATTATACTGCAAACACAAAAAAATTTTCGAAATAATTACATTTTATTTATTTACAAATAAATAAAGTGATAGTTATAGTTTGATAGTATAATATAAATAATAAAACATTATAAAATAATAAGAAATAAATTTTAAAAAGATAAACAATTACTATAAATAATTTACATAAAAATAATAACATAAAAAACGCATAAATTTATAATATCAATATGGATTCAATAACTTGTGCTAAATTTGAATACGAAACCGACAGCCTTATGCAAACGTGCAGAAAACTAGGAAATACTCCAGAGAAAGATCTTTCGGATTCTTTAATAGAAACTAAAATAGAATCAATTGATGAAGATTGGCACAATGTACGCAGTGCATTTGAATGTGTCTTTTTTACTGCAACAGAAGATGAGAATGAGAAAAAATATAAATTGAAAGCCAAACAAATGTTTGAGTCCGTCAGAGACATTTATCAAACGACAAAGGCCAATTTATTAGAAATTTTAAAGAATAGAAAAGATAAAAATCAAAGTAATACCGCTAGAGGCGATGTTACAAATCCGTCACTATTTCACAGCTCAGCTGCTTTTGATATGTCGGAAATGTGTATAAAAGTGCCACCTTGTGACACTCAAGACTTCTACGGAAGTTATGAAGAATGGCCAACATTTAGAGATATGTTTACGGCCATATATGGTAATCATCCCAGACTCACTTCTGCCCAAAAACTATATTATTTGAAAAATAAAACCAAGGGCGAAGCTGGAAGAATTGTAGATCGTTACCCTTTATGTGATCAAAATTTTTCGTTAGCGTGGGAAGCATTATCATTGCGGTACGAAAATCTAAGAGTATTAGTGGATAATCAATTGAAAATTTTATTCAATCTTTCGCCAGCAAAGGTTGAATCCAGCGAAAATATCAAGAGAATACAATCAACAGTTAGCGACTGTCTAGCTATTTTGAAAGCACACAATGTAAAAGTGGATCAATGGAATCCGATATTAATTTATTTGTGTTCAACCAAACTTCCGATTGAGACTTTGACCCTTTGGGAACAATCGCTCGAATCACATTCAGAGCTACCCAAATGGTCTCAAATGGAAGATTTCCTAAGAAACAGACATCGAGTTCTTGAGCGAATCGATAGTCTGAGAAGACAAGTACCTCCGACCAATGTTGAATACGAAGTTGCAGCGCATCGAAATGCGTATAAGACACTATCTAATGGATGTGTCATGTGTGGTAAAAACCACATACTAAAGAACTGTGTGAGATTTAATAATATGTCAGTGAATGAAAGAATTGAATTTTCACGTGAGAATTGTTTGTGTAATAATTGTCTTAAAAGTGGACATGTAACACAAGAATGTTTTAGTATGCATAGATGCTTATATTGCAAGAAGAAGCATCATACAAAGTTGCATATTGGAAATGCATCACAATTTCCAACAAGTACGAACTCACCAACGCGTGGTTCTCAAAGTCCTCGTTCGGAGGCAAGTAGGCAAATAGTATCACATGTCACGACAGATGACATGCCTTGTACTTCTAATAATGCCGCCCAAAGCTCTAATGTAGAAACGCATTTATCGATTAGTCATGATGATGTTTTGTTACCAACGGCGCTTGTAAAAATCAAACATGCCGGAAAAACTTTTACTGTAAGAGCTTTAATTGATACAGGATCTAAACGATCTTTTATAACAGACAAAATAGTGAAACGAATCGATATTAAAACAAAAGGAACCGAAGATGTTACTATAAGTGGACTTAGTGGGTCAGTGGTTGCACATAGTAATGAAATGTGTAACATAACTTTGAGTGGAGACAATTCCAATATAAAAGCAAATATCATGGTTATTCAAAATCTGACTAGTTCAATTCCCACTAAATCACATAATAATTTAAATATGAGAGAAATTGACAACTTAAAACTTGCTGATCCAACGTTCCTAAAGTCGGATCAAGTTGATATGTTAATAGGCAGTGACTTAATACCATATATTCTATTAAATGGAACTAGAAGGAATATACTTGGAGCATGATAGCTCAAAATTCCATCTTTGGATGGTATATCTATGGACCCATAACTAACAACAGAAATATGAAAAATACGGCAAACAAAACAAAAAGAGACATAAAACAATAGATGAATATTGTTGAACTACAGAAATGATGTATTAATTTCAGATGTGAAACTATGTATGTTTATCAATTGTTTAATTTCAAAGTACAAGTTCTTTCGACTGTATTGGTACTTGTGTTTGTAATTTGGAACAAAATGATGAAAGTGATGTTGAAAATGATGTAGTGTATAGAGGAAAAATACTAATTGTTCCATTGGCGATTGTACAAGTATGAACGAATAATATGGTGACATTGAGGAAATGTACCAACGTTTGAAAAGAATTATCTTGATTCATTGAAGTATATGAATGATATTTGTTGAAGATCGCTGAAGATTGCGACAGATAGATCATATTGCCCTTTGTGGAAACATATATTCAAATAGAATCCTCTGTCGCTGACACATTGACTGGTGGTTAGGTTTTGGCAAATCATCCGCGTATTGTGAAAACATTGAAGAGGCAACGGAGATTCGTAGATCAATTTAATATTGGTTGTACAGTAAACAATTAATTTCGGCTCTAAAACTACTCTGTAGATTTAGAACCCCTACAAGACCATACGCCTGTGTCGGAACTTGTACGCCTGTATCGGAACTTGTACAATTACGTTATTATAGGATATGTTTCTACTTAAAATAGTATATTATTTTAGTTTGGGCTTTTGAATTTCAAAATATGTTTTCAATTTAACTCAGATCTAAGTTTTGAAAGGGTTTCCAGAGCACATTCTTCTCTTGCAACATCTTCTGAGTAAATACATTTTTGAAGAGTTTCTACATCAAGACACGCCTCTGCCACTGACAGTAATTGAAATTCTGATTCTGAAGTGAAACATTGTCATCGATGGCAAATAATTCATTAATATCTTCCACGTCTTGGACGAAATGAGAATGAAGATATTTGTTGTATTTTGTTTGAGTTTGAAAAATATACATACAACAAAATATTGAGAGAAATGTTCCTTCTTCGTTTGATTCGACGTTATAACCAATAGCAAAATTCAAATATAAAGGGCAAAAAATTCAGGACTTTGGGATTTCGTCGTTATAAGCGATATGACGTTATAAACGACGACGTTATAAACGATTTCGACTGTACCATAAAGTAAATTATCGGGAGAAAAGGGGAGAGGAGAAACATCTTTTCCGCAGGAAAAAGAGAGAAATGGAAAGACGGGAGTGTGAAAAAATCTAGATGTACAGGAGTCAGAATGAAGTCCGAAAGTTCTACCAAAGAGCGAAACATCAATCTGATGGTTTTGGTACAGGTACATTCTCCTGTAGAGACCAGCAAAGTAATTTATTAACTGATACAGCTAGCGTGCTCAGGATCTGGAAATAACATTTCTCCAAACTGTTGGTATCCGATAGTAGCGAAGACGACGAATATACCACAGATTCAATCCCAGAAGATGGTATTGAATGTATACCGCCTAGCCAAGATGAGGTAAAGACAGCAATAAGTCGGCTGAAGAATAATAAGGCAGCAGGAGCCGATGGCTTACCAGCCGAGCTGTTCAAAACAGGGGGCGACACTCTGATAAGGTGTATTCATCAGCTAGTTAGCACCGTCTGGCAGGAAGAACGCGTACACGACGATTGGAACCTGAGTATCCTGTGTCCCGTCCACAAGAAAGGATACATCAAAAATATCCTTGAAAAATTAAGTCAAAAGTGAGCATTTTGGCAGGCGCATATCTTCTAAACCGCGAAGAATTTTAATTTGTTCATGGAGGCAAAGTTGTAGCTCTTGATATAAAGAATATAAATTCTGGACACATGAAATCCACCAAACCTCATCTTCATCATCTTCTACAACTTTTTCTAGGGGTTTGACCTTGGCGATTTTGACCTTGAAAATGAATTTTGGTGGATTTCATTTGTCCAGAATTGATGTTCTTTATGACAAGAGCTACTACTTTGCCTCCATGAGCAAATTAAAATTCTTCGCGGTTTAGGAGATATGCGACTGCCAAAATGCTCACTTTGACTTAATTTTTCAAGGATATTTTTGATGTCCTTTGTATCCTGGAATGCAATAATTTATAATTATTATATAAAGCCTATACTCTCCTCTTTAATATGACACCAATACCAGCATCGTTCGACGATTACAAGTATATAAAATATTTTTTTGAAAAATGTTGACCTTTGAAATTTGTTTGACCTCTTAAAGGTCAAAACGATATATAGTCCGGTTCAAATGTAACAAAATTTTTTGAAAATTGTCGGACGGTGTAATCGATCGTCAGTTAAAATAGGAAAAAAACCTCTCCGAAGAGTTTGGTACCAAAAGTGGTTTCAGACAAGGTGATGGGCTCTCATGTGATCTTTTCAACATTCTGCTGGAAAAGGTTATACGAGATGCGAGATGTGAAAATAGTGGCACAATATATACAAACAGCCATATGTTACTTGCTTATGCCGATGACATTGACATCATAGGTCGATCGGTAAAGTAAGTAACTGATACCTTTGAAAAAGTCGAAAGGGAATCTGCTAAAGGGGGTCTGGCGGTAAACGGCGAGAAGACAAAGTTAATGGTATCATCGTGCAATGCGTCCATAGAGATCGGGCCAACTGTTGACGTTGGTTCCTATAATTTTGAGGTAGTAAGGGACTTCGTCTTCCTCGGCACCGCCGTAAACAAAACCAACAACATCAGGGTCACCCAAAATCGGCCGTTGTTCCAGGAAAAATATCGCCATGTTATATACCGTGGGATAGAGGTATCCTTGGATATTTCTTCCACCAACTAACATGTGATATTGCGTGAACACCTGGTCGCAAAAATGGATTTTTCTTGTTAGATCCAACTAAATTGGACAATCACTCAAAAAAAGGCTTTTGTGGAGTGGTTCAAAGAAATTGTTCATTAAATCGATCGCCGCACTTTAAACGAATGAAATTAATTTAGGAGCTCGAAACGAAGCTGTAATCGGTCGTTTGGTTCTTCGAAAACGAGCCAAATCCAACGAAAGTTGTTCATGTAAGAAGCACTTCAAAGCAAAAGGTCTCCTGTTTCTTCAGCAAAACTGATCGTTGGTGACTATATGGCTTGAGAAATATAGGACGGTTAATTCTGAGTGGTACACTACAATTTGTTTGCCTGAAGTCTTCTGAGAAATTCGAAAAAAACGAACAAGAGAATACGAATCATTATGCATCATGACAATGTGGGTTCTCGCACATCGATTCAAACTAGCGACTGTTTGACCGGACAAAACGTGGAATTAATGGCTCATGCGCCGTACAGCCCTAACTGTGGATCCAATGATTTCATTTGATTGCAGCACATCAAGAAAAAAAGGCGTGGTCAACGATTTTCGTCGCCAGGAGGTGCTGCAAAAGTGTTCAAAAACTATGTTTTAAAGGTTTTTCAATCAAGCCACTGAGAACAACCCAACACATGGTCGCATGTCAAACTGTCCTGAGTACACTTAGGCTAAAAACTATCAAACTTTGAAAAAAATTTCAAATGGCGTCTGACGACTCTGCGTGTTGCCTAGGCCAGAGGGTTTTCTAGTATCCCTCGTACCAACGCAGTTGACTAATTTTCCACAGCCCAAATCTGCACTTTACACCAAAACCTTAAGCCTTTCACCCACAGTAAGTCTGAATTCAAAACCATATTTATACATACCAAACAAAATTTGTTAATAGCTTACATTGCTACACACCTTATACAGTCTACCAACTTCAATATCATAGCATCCCAATTGGATGATCCAATGACTGCATTATTTTTTTTATCTCACCTACTTGTCGTTCTGCTTCATCTTCGCTCAGAATGTACATAATAATGCAGTGGCATCCGGAGCCGCAACATTTGCCACTCTACATTTAAGCACAGCTAAAGCCAAAACGACCAAAACAAGAACACCGAATCATGTGGCTGCTGCCATACATTGACAGGCAGAATGGGAACTCAAGCGTATTTTCATTAATTATGCGGTTTTGCGTAATTTCCGTTAGTAATTTGTTACTTTTGTTGCTGTTACAAAACAGAAGATATGTTTGGCTCAGCCACATCAGATCTGCCCAACGACCGACGAGACAAACAAGCATTATCCATATCTCACAGTTACTGTTGCAATTTCCAGGATATAACCTTTGATAGGAGCTAAAAAAACTGCAGTAAAAGGCAATTTTCTGTTTTTTACTTCTCTGGTGTTGAATTTTAATGTCTTACACTGCGCATACGATGCCCCTCATGACGTTTTGAATTTTTTCGGTAATGGGGAAAGCTTAAATTGTCCATTTCTTTTTTAATGTATTTGTGAGATCCTCAGAAGGCGACCAGTTTAAGTGATAAATTGGTCTCGTTTGTTTCAAATGAGTGCCACCAAAGTGCAAAACGACACTCCCCTCCCCCCTGACTCCATAATGTTACCACAGCGAAAGCAGCAATACTCGTAGCAACAAAAATATGTCCACACATACCAAAAGAAGTCAAATAGCAACAATAATGGCAAGTGTTGCCTTCATCAGTGGTGGTCTGATGTTTTTAAGCAATTAAACAATTGACTCGCTCACGAAGATGGTAAACTTTCATCTTCCTTCGACTGCAAACGGGCAAGTGTGTGGAATTTCAACCGCAAGCATCGTCTGCAACAATAATAATGATATACTCAGGCAATAACTACATGCAGAAGGGGCAAGAGTGTGTACAGGAAATAAGTAATTGCATACTTCTAGGCGTATATTTTAAATGCAAAGAAATACAAATTACCAACATTCGTTTATTTTATGATTGTACTTTATTCAATGTCAGAGCGTGTACAAGGACAGGTGTGCGTGTATATTACTAATAGGGATGACAACTTTTTATTTTTACGCTACATATGTACATACATATGTACATATATAAACGCAATATTCAACTGACACTCAAATGAGAGGCAAAAATGAGGACAAAATCCTCGAAAGAGGGTTTAAAAAACTCTAAAGAAATGAGAGAAAAGATTTTAGGTGGCAGGTCCTGTGTCCAAAACTTTTGACGGAGATGTTTTTTGATCACTACTAACCCAAATAGCTAAACTACCACAACCTTAAGCCCAAATGTAGATAAAACAAGTAAAAAAGAGTCAGTCGGCTTTGCCGACAGATATATACCCTCAGCCAATGTGAAGTGAAACTTTCACCTACGGACAGATCAAATGTATTTAAGGTCTCTTCACAATTTTGTGGCCCTTTTTGGACATTGGAGCTTGCCGACAAAAATGTGGATTAGGAATTAACTGCACTAAGACACAAATGTTAAACCTTTGTGGGAGAGGTATCCTTAGGGAAGAACGATATGGGTCATTTTAGAAGTTAAACTAAATTTTGACAAAATATTAGGAGATCCAAAGTTTGACCAAATTGGTTGCCCCACTCAAGTGATATCGTCCTAGCATTTTAGTGACATTTTTTAAATATTGGGGAGAAGTACCGGAAGTTGTGGACCGGTATTGCCCCATAAAACTAAGTTTGGATATAATATGACGAAGACCAAATGTTGGACCAAATCGGTTGAACAGTTCGAGAGTTATCGTGCTCTCTCACAGCCACATATGGTGACTTAGGGATTTTTTACACCTTTCGGGCTGTTTTCCTAAGAAATATGGACTTGCCCCTGAAAAAACTTTTACCGCCGTAACGGAGGTAGAGAACGCAAATCGCTTCAACAAAAATCAAAGTGATTCGAGAGCAGGTCTTAAAGTGAACTTATCCGAAATTGTGTGTGAGAGGTACCAGAAGGAGTAAACAAATATAGTCCATATTCGAACCTGATCTGTATCTGGTAGATATATTAGGATGTGCAAAGTATGGATTACATCGGTCACTCCCTTCAAGAGTTATCGTGCGCACAATTTTTCCGAACATTTTTGAACTTTTGTGGGGGAGGTACCTGAAGGAGTGGAGTGTTTGGACAAAATATTACAAATGCCAAATTTTGGACCGAATCGGCAGATCCGTTCGGGAGTTATCTTGCGCTCCATCTACTACACACGGTGTCATAGAGGCTTTTTGCATCTTTCAGGCTATTTTCTCAGCAAGTATGGACTTGCCCCTGATGAAACATGTACCGTCGTATGGGGGGCAATGACTACAAGTTATTGCAACAAAGATCAAAGCGATTCGAGAGCAGGTCCTAATCTGAACTTATCCGAAATTTTGTGTGGGAGGTACCCGAAGGAGTGGACCGATTGATTTCATTTTGGAACCTCATCTTAGTTTAGTAGAAATTTCACGATCTGCAAATTATGGATCAAATCTGTTACTTCCTTAGGGGAGTTATCGTGCGGTCAAATTTTCCGAAAATTTTCGAACTTTTGTGGGGGAGGTACCGGAAGGAGTGGACCGATATAGCCCATCTTCGAACTTAAACTAAGTTTGGACAAAATATTACGAAAGCCAAATTTTGGATCAAATCGTTTGATTCGTTCGAGAGTTATCGTGCGCTCCAGCCAGCCAGACAGACCGACAGACAGACAGACAGACGGACGGACATTGTTCAATCGACTCCAAATTGTCTGAAACACATTTCGTCCAAACATACGTGGGGTCTAAAACCATTATTTCGATGAGGCACATTTTGTCCGTATGAAAGTGTATATACCCTCGTTAGCATAAATGCTGAGGGTATAATTACAAACAACTAGTAAGAACTGCGTTAAGTTCGGCCAGGCAGAAATTCTATACCCTCCACCACGAGTTGTGTTGAAGTAAAATTAAACAATTAGTCTTCTTTCGTTTTTGAAAAAGATTAAATCCAACATTTCAGCAATTTCTGTAAAAAAAAATGCGGCTAACCTGCAAAAAACCGAAATTCGAGAGGTACCATTCTATGGAGGCTATATCAAACGTCTATTTTTAGCTACAAATTTCTGGCGAAAAAGTTGTTAAACTAAAAGGAGACTAAATACCAAATTTCCGATATTTCGGTAAAACCTTCCAAATACCGAAAATCAAGAGGGGATATAGGTACCCGCGGACCTATACTGATAATTCTCTTCTGGAATGTTTTATAACCCCTTGGATGACTTAATAACCAATTTCAGTCTTTCGATCGGTTATTGACGTCAAAAACTTCAGAATTACTAAAATCGCGAAGTACCATCCTATGGAGGAAGTACCATCCTATAGTGGAGCTATACCGACGAATTTCAGTCAGAAAGATTTTTACCTTCAATACAGACTAAGTACCAAGTTGCAGCCATTTCGGTGGGTTCCTGTGGTCACAACCATCAAAATACCGAAAATCGGGAGGTACTATTCAATGGGGGCTATCTGAAGGCGTGAACCTATACCGACACATTTCTGTGACAATGAACACTAAGTACCAAATTTCAGCCCTTTCGGTGCATCAAAATACCGATAATCGAGTGGTACCGTTCTATGGGGGCTACATAAAGGCGTGGATCTCTACCGACATATTTCATATGGAACGTTTAATACCCCAAACGAAGACGAAATACCAAATTTCAGCCATTTCAGTGGAATATTGGGGAACCACGCGAAAACTTGGACCTAGGTCTGCAATATTTTTGTTACAGTGTTTTTAGGTAACTAGGACCCATTGACAAACATTTTAGTTCTATATATTATCTAGAAGTATTTTTGTCAGACCATCCCATATAAGGGCCACCACTGTATATTAATTCAATAACACTATACAACACTGAAAATGCAAACAACTTTTTTTAGTTGCATTTGTAAAGTACATATTAAGGCTACAGAAACCCTAGTAGGGTTTTGTCCTGTCAGATCCAGTTCGGATTTTATGGCCTCATCTAAACCGGGCTGAATCTACACTTGTTTGCATTTATCAGGCCTTTATCTCAGAAACTAATAGGAATTTGGCGTTGCTGTCTTTAGCAATATTGTAGCCCTAAACTAGTAGAACTTATCTTTTGAAAAAACCACATAAGATAAGCTCCATCTAGGGCATGAAAATCTATAAAATATAAAAAATTTTACATAATTGCTGAAATTCTGGTCAGTATCGGCTAAACTATTGGGAGTTGAACCAAGTAAGCTTTTGCAAAAATCTTCCAAATAAAGCTCTCAACAATTCTTTAGAACATCCCGAAACTCTAAAATGCTTACTTCATGTTGTTTCAGTGGTATTTTGCATCTTATCTTTTACAACACGTATTTCAAACACAGTTCACACCAACAGTTTATTCTCGCATTTCGGATTTCACTACATTATTGACATTTTTATTAAATCATTTATAATCAATATAATTTATAATTTACAATCAATCATTATTTAAATCATTTTACAACAATGGCATGTTCTGAAGAGTTGTGTATTACATTCCAGGGAATATTTTTCCAAAAGAAAATATTCCGAAAAAATTAAGGGTTTTGGAGATACGGTGCGAAATATATAAAAATTGTGGAATTTTTGCATATATTTTGAAATTTGAGGCAATAAATGTAGTTTTTCGAGTTAATTATTTTCCCAAATATTTTATTCTTGTCCTTATCTACAAATTTGCTTCAAAGATCATAAGAATATTCGCATTGCTTTCAGAGATATAGCCCCGAATTTCTTTAAAAAATCAAAATTTAACCATGTTTAGATGGGGCCATAATATACGAGCTGGATCTGACACAACAAAACCCAATTAGGGTTTCTTGTCGTTTGGGTCTGTACTTTCAAAAAATACTCAGTTCGAATTGTTTGCACAAGATCACCTTAAAAATGTTGCACAGTGTAACCATCTCTTGGCATTTAGAAAGTATTTGGCAATTCTAGGTACTATGGTTAGAACCGCATTTAACGCAGCGGGTCAGCATGGTGCAATTGCTTGCAACATGGCCGAACCGCTAGCAGTTAAAGCATTGCGTTATATCGCGCCCTTTATCTTTGGTGATACACGGTGCTCTTGAAGCAACTTTTTGCATATCTCTGTCGGCAAAGCCGACTGATACTTTTTCACTTGTTTTTTCAAACTTCAAACTTGTTTTTTCATACTTCTTTTCAAACTATAATCTGTCAAGCTTTTTGCAATTTCCTCGACGTCGTTTCCATCCACTCGGAAGAGAATCCGATGATGTTGTTATTGTTTGGGATCCGCACCTCAATATTACTGCAACCGGGATCTAGGTTTGCCTCTGTAGGCCTACCGTTGCTGTTTCGGGCCTTAGCGCCACAACCGCGCCTATGCATTTTTTAATGGCAGATAGTACTGCTGATATTTGTTTTCCCCTGTTCAAGACGATCAATTGTTTGTGTTAATTTATTTATAAGGTTATAATTAAATTTGTCATTCTGTATGTAACACATCGAATTTTTTATCGAAGATGCTATCAGGGTAAAATTCTGTCTTCCTGTCTGTCCGTCCGTCTGTTGAAATCAAGATACAGCTTGCAATTTTTCTATTATTCCTAGAATGTTTGGTATTGCAAATGGGCTATATCGGTGCGCGTTTTTATATAGCCCCCATAGCTCCCCGATTATTGGTATTTTGAAGGTTGTGGCCTCAATATTCCTTCGAAATGTCTGAAATTTGGTATTTCGTCTTCACTTGGGATATACAACTTTCCGGTATTTTGAAGGTTGTGGCATCATGTTCCACCGCAATGGCTGTAATTTGGTATTTAGTCTTTATTTGGGGTATACAACTTTCCATATGAAATTTCTCGGTATAGGTCGACGTCTTCATATAGTCCCTATAGAACGATACATCCAGATTTTCGATATTTTGAAGGTTGTGGCCTCAATATTCCACCGAAATGGCTGAAATTTTTTATTTAGTCTTCGCCCCGATACGACGGCACCTCCCGATTTCCGGTATTTTCAAGTTTTTGGCCATAATAATCCATCGAAATGTCTGAAATTTTGGTAATTGGTCTTCGTTGGAGGTATTTAAATTTATCCAAGCCTTCATATAGCCCCTATAGAACGGGACATCCCAGTTTTAGGTATTTTGAAGTTTATGCCGTCAATATTCCACCGAAATGGCTGAAGTTTGATATTTAGTCTTCGTTGGGGTTGCAGAACTTTCCATCGGAAATTTTTAGGTATAGGTTTAAGCCTTCACATTGCCCCCATAGAACTGTACCTCCCGATTTTCGGTATTTTCAAGGTTGTGGCTTCAATATTCCACCAAAATGGCTGAAATTTGGTATCTAGTCTTCGTTGGTAATATAAAAATTCATCTCCCGAATTTCCGTGTTTTGAAAGTTAGCCACATTGTTTTACCGAAATTGCTGGAATTTCGTCTGCTTCATAAGCGAAAGGAAATTAATTGTTCAGTTTCACTTCAATACAAGTCGTGGTGGAGGGTACAACAAGTTCGGCCGGACCGAACATAACGTCATTCTTGGTTTTTTCATAGGCAGCTTAAGTTCGAAGATGGGCTATATCAGCACACGTTTTGGTATAACCACCAACATTTGTCAACATAGGCCCATGTTTTGGTATAGCTCCCATATAACGGTAACTCCACTTTTAGGTGTTTTGAGGGTTTCAGCTACAATGTTGTTGACCGAACTATCTATAATTTGCATTTAAGGTTATAAAACATGTCCAGCCAAAAATTTTCAACATAAGTCCATGTCCATGAAAAGCCACCATATAACGGCACCTCCCAATTTTGAGTGTTTTGATGACTTAACCATTATTATACCCATTTCGGGTTGTTTAAAGTAGTTCCCCAGAAAACACCACGGGAACTAAGATAGACTATCAAAACGTGTGCTAAGAAAAAAGGCAAACGTATACAAATTTTCAAAATGACTGAAATCTCGACGTATAAAATGAAAATTTATTTTTAAAGTAATTCAATCTGTTTTACGATTAACGCATTAGACCGTATAATGGGGCGGTCATAGCGACCCCAATTAATTAGGGATTTTTCAATATCGGTATTTCGATTACCAATCGTCACATTTGTTTTAAATTTTTATTAGCTAAATTTCTAATCTGTTCTGTGTTGTGTTCTGTTGGTTAGGTATTCTGTTTGGAGCCTAGTTTCATATCATTGGTTTGGTGACTAATTCTATAGACATGTCATGTTTTGTCTAAAAAGCTTATGAAGTGTCAAAGTTGATAGTCTACAATGTTGGTTTTTTAGCCGCCTGATTGTTTTTACTCGATGAGGTATGTAGATGTGATGTGTTTAGTGTTTGGTATGGATTTGATATGGCAACAGTATTCAAATTTAAATTTGTACATAGCGGAAAAATATCAAAAAGTTATAAAATGCTAAATATTAAATAATATTAGTATGTATATGGCAAAAATCAAAAATTCTTTGCAATTCCATTTGAATTTTTTTTTTTTTTTGCGAGCACATCTACATTTTTTGGCATAGAGGTTAAGAAAAAAATTCTGATTTCAAATTTGTTCGCGTTCACAAAATTGGACGATGCGCGCAAAAGTTATAGCGAATTATTAAAAAAACCGAAATTCCGGCTTAAAAATGTCAGCGTCAATTTTAGGTGGATGAAGTGGTTATATCGACAAATGATGCACCAGTATCATATTGCCCATGAAGTATTCTTTGAGTCTTTCTTTGGGCATATGTATATAAAATGTAAGGTTAAGCCAGAAATCGGAAGGGAGCATAAAAAAACTTGTTGGCTTCGACCCATTTTTACCTATTTTTCTACATTGACGCCAACACAGCTTCCACGTAAATTAATTTTAATGGTCGACCTTATGGGATTCCTCCTAAAACAATTAATTTTAAAGAATTTTAATCATACTATATAGAATATGTTAACAGTTCGCGAATTCTGAATGGGTGAAAATCGGATTCATCGATTGCATAACAGCTGAGGGTATAAAAAAAAACACAAACCCCTAGAAAGTTGGCATTGGGATTGGAAAGGCGTCACAACAACACCTGAAGGAGGCACTGAATTATAGGTGCCATGACATAAACATGACTTTTGTTGTACAAAACTTAACATTTCGTAGTAACATTTCGTACTATTCGTACACATATGTACGAATTTCCAAAACTACCTCCATATCTTAATCTTGTATTCCAACAGTAATCTTAAATTCAAATTTCAGGATTTCAACTCTATCCGTTCACTCAAATCCACATTGTACCAAATTTAGTACCAATTGGTACTTTTCGTACATATATGTACGCATTTTCAACACTGCCTCCATATCTCAACCTTACACTACAACAGTAATCTTAATTACAAATTTCACGTTTCTAGCTCTATCCGTTCACCCAAATCATAATTTTACCAAATTTAGTACCATTTAGTACTTTTCGTGCACATAAGTACGAATTTCCAAAACCATTTCCTTATATTCCCATACCAAGCATCAAGATTCTAGCTATGTATATCATTTCAAAATATAAAATTCGTACTAAATTTAGCAATTTTTAGTGCTTTTCGTACACTTTGAAACACCTTTCTAACTCTCCATCATTCCAAACTTCAGAATTCTAGCTCGTCCCGTTTGCCTAGTACCTTTTAATACTTTTCGAACCCTTCTAGTTCGAATTTCCAAAAACCCAGCCTTATCTCACCCCTACACCCCAACAGAAATCCACAGTAAAAATTTCAACTTTTTAGCTTCAGCGGTTTTGTCTGGGCGATTATATATCAGTCAGCGACTCACTCATCACTAATCGAACAAAAGTTTCAGGTTTCGGCGTTAACAATATGTTCAGGTGACAACATTTTTTCAAAACTTTTAGGTTTGATATTAGCAAAATATTCAGGTGATGATTTGCACTCTGTATGATCTTTTCTATCACTCTCACATTTTTTATTCATCTTACAAAAGATTCAGGTTTCATTAAACAAAATATTCAATTGACAACATCCAATCTATGCACATTTTAAATAATTAGTAGACATCGGATTTTGCATATTTGCATATTTTTAATTAATAAAGATACGAAAATTCTGATTGGACCAAAATTCGTTTTGAAGAAAACTGAATGCAATGACAGGCTCATATTTTTTTTTTTGCATATTTGCATATTTTGCATATGCAAAAAATATGCAAAATATGCAAAATATGCAAAATATGCAACTAATTTTTTTGACCAAAATCGTCAAATTAAATTTGGAAAGTCATCAAAAAGTGTTCTAAATTAAGTTTATTGTCGTTAAACGTCGATTTCTTAGCAGATTATTATGTTATTAATTATTATTCCGCCACAGCAATAAATCTGGACTAAAAGACTTAGAAAATTTCCTATAACCCAGCCTTCTTATTACAACATAAGTTGCTTTCTAATGCAAATTTGTTCAAAAACTCAATCAGAAATATCAAAATGAACGTATCCTAATATGTTGATAGTTTCTGCTCGGCCAAATTGTCTGACAGAATAACAAATGAGCTAGAAATTAAGACTAAGACAATATTGCATATTACATAAAATCTTTCATATTTTACTAAAAACATATAACATATAAAAACATATACAGGGCAATCATGAATATTTCCCTCCGAATTTTCCGCACGGAAAATAATTTTAGAAAGTGAAACTCTTTTAAAATCTATATTTGTTTAAAGTTGAAAGCTACTAGATTCGCTTCATGATGGAATATTCTAGTCGAATCGACAAAAATATTCCCTTTTTGGGCATAAATATGGAAAAAAATTGTGAAATTTGGGAAAGGAAACAAATTATGCACGGAATTTTTATTCATGATTACACTGATAACTATATTTTAATACCCTAAGGGTATTATGTCTTAGTGAATGAGTTTGCAACATGCAAAAGGAAACGAAATAGACTCACAGATTTTTTTTTGGCCCTAGGGCGATCCCTGTTTATTTTGGTAAGAATCGATTCAGATTTGGATAATGCACCCATATATACAGTATAATCTCGATAATCCCTACACCACAGGTTTCGTCGGTGTCCGAATTATCAAATTGTCCGATTAACGAATAGTAAAGAAAATAAATTAGTTTCTATGATTAAATAACTCGTGGTAGTTATATAATACTCTACGTGCTCTAAGTGTTAAAAATAGTGAGATTTTTCTATACGACAATCTGGACATTTTTACTGGCATTGCCCGTATTTGTTCCTTTCCTTACTTTTTACCAACTTACCATGCAACAAGACTCAATTTTCCCAAATTACAGAAAACGCCAATCAGATTGTGAAAGTAGAGCTAAAAATATGACGTTTTAAAGTATACATCAGGATGTAAGCAAAACACGGGACAAGTGTGAAATTTAATTTTTTTGAAAATTAAGATTCCTTGAAATCTTTGCCTTTTAGGTGTATAGTGCCTTTGGCAACTTTAATGACAATATTGCGGCGAATATTTTTCTTAATATATTTATTTATATCCTAGACAACAAGACTAATGTGTTATAAAAGGTGTTATATCCTTGTACTCGATAATTTTTTTCTAAATGTTGCTGAAACAATTTTTACAGCAACTACTCCATTAAACAACTGTCCAAATTCGAAGCATTTGTAATAATTAGTTCAAATTATCGAGTACACGGTCAGGTATAAGGTAACTAATTGTATATTTTCTTTTCGACTGTGTTATCAAAATTGTTTTCCTGTAGCAGGAATGAAAGAACTATATTTTTTTAGCATTCCAAATGCTTTTCTAGCAGAAATATGTGAGTGGTTTTGCCATATTTAAGATAATTCCAAGGGTTTGACTTATTTTACCACTACCACGCTATTGTGTGGTTTTTCTGAGTGATGCCATTTTTCACTAATCATTTGGTGTTCTTCGCATCAATTTTAACTACATCCCACTTTAAATAAAACTTGTTGTTTTTAAAAATGTGAAAACAACAAAACCCGAGATTAAGCTGAAATTATTTAACAACAATAAAATAATACACATCTCAACAAAACTGCCAAAAGTGAATCTAAAAAATAATGCATTACTTTTCGCCGAGGAGTGAACATTTCCCAATTCTGCATTAAGCGGTTGTATGCTTACAATATACATATAAAATTATGTATTTTTAGTGCATTAAACTAAAACCATGTCATCAATATTAAAGCGGCAGTTAGAGCATTTTTCCAAAGAAGCTAAAAACTATAAAATATATTCAAATCTAATATGTGGATATTCAAAACGTATACTTCTAATTATAGTTATATTCCAGAACCTGGAATCGTAAATGGTACTTTAGTACTTCTTCCCATTTTGCGCTAAAAAACGAACCCTTTTTCCAAAAACTAGAAAAAATTGCGCTTTTATCTAAAGAAAAATAGCGATGACTAACTGCTAGACAATTTTGGCCGATTAGAAACTATCACCATATTTGGACACGTTGATTTTGACATTTCTGATTGAGTTTTTGAAATTTTTCCATTATCTATCTACATTTGTATAGGAAGCAAATTATGTTGTAATAGGAATGCTGGGTTATTTGACATTTTCTCACCTTGTGAAAACTGATTTAAGTCTTGTCAGTCTAGATTCATTGCTGTGGCGGAATATCTGGAGAGTCTCAATAACATAATAATCTGCAAAAAACTATGTTAAACGTCAAAAAACTTAATTTAGAATGCTTTTTGATGATTTTCTAAATTTAATTGACGATTTTTGTCAAAAAAACACTTGCATATTTAGCATATTTTTTGCATATTTTTTGCATATATTTTGCATATATTTTGCATATTTTTTGCATATTTTTGATATGACCCCAAATATCGAAAAATTGACCCTCAAAACGCCTAGATCCAAAATTTGAGTCCAATCGGATAAGAAATAAAAAACATGCTAAAATCCGATGTCTAATAATTAGGTTTGTTCTCACTATCACATTTTTACCTTCGTACAAAAGTTTCAGGTTTTAGTCGACGAAATATTCAGGTGCCATGCATATTTTCTGTATACAACTTTTCTCAGATGTAATTCGAAACATTTTAGTTGTCATTCGTAACATTTCATTTGTAATTCGAGAATTATGTTTGTAATTCGAATTATTCCATTTGTAATTCGAATTAGTCAATATATAATTCGAAATATTCCATTTGTAATTCGAATTATTCCATTTGAAATTTGAATTATTTCACTTGTTATTCGTATTATTCCATTTGTAATTCGAATTATTCCATTTGTAATTCGAATTATTCCATTTGAAATTCGAATTATTTTATTTGTAATTCGAATTATTCCATTTGTAATTCGAATTATTTTATTTGAAATTACAAATGGAATAATTCGAATTACAAATGGAATAATTCGAATTTCAAATGGAATAATTCGAATTACAAATGGAATATTTCGAATTACAAATGGGATAATGCGAATTACAAATGGAATAATTCGAATTACAAATGGAATTCTCGAATTACAAATTACATTTTACGAATTACAAATAGAATTCTCGAATTACAATTAAAATAAATCGAATTACATCTGAAAAAGGTGTATTTCAAGTAAGGAGTTTCTCACTCTCAAAACATGACAATTTTAAGTTCGCTTTTTAATTCGTTATTCCCTCAGTTTTTATTGCATGTTTATGTTAGGGCTTTTAACCGGGTTAACCTTTTTTATGTGGATATGGAAAATTAAAATCCGGTTATATATAAACGTACTATTAGGCTAATGAGGTTATAAACACTTTGATAAGATGAAAATGTGGCTCCAATAATCGTCCTAAATCCCAAGTATATTTGGGCGAAATCTCTTGCAGACATTTTGGAGTCGATTTAGCAATATCCGTCGTCTTTCTGTCTATCTGGCTGCCTGGACAGATCAACCACTTTGGTAATATTTTGTGCAACTTAGTTTAAGATCGAAAAGGGACAATATCGGTCCACATTTACGGATAAGTTGGTTTTGCCCAAACGTTTGTAGCACGTCGAAATAATCATCGTAAACCCATACTTACACATATATACACCAAAATGAATGTCTATTTGTATCCATTCGTCTAAACCTTTTAATCGAGTTTCAGGTTGCAATTTTAATCGGATCGTTAAGAAATTTTGCCGGTTGAAGGGAGTCCCAAGAAATGGAGAAGCCTATTGACTTTGGCGATGGCGGGTAAGGGCAAAAAAAAACTTATTTGGAGAAAAATTTAAGGTTTTATTTTTATACCCCTACCACCAGGGTATTCTAAAAGCAAACTCTGTCAATGCAAAAAACAAACAACTTTACAATGATGCAAATAGGTTGGTGTAGATGAGATACCGTAATAAGAAGATATCGCAACAATTGATAATCCATACCAATTTTCCATTCATTGGATTTAAGTTATAATGACGAAAATGTCAGCCTTGGTTGGGGCTATTAAAATGACCTCCTGAGTATTAAATTGGTATTACCATAGATGTTCAAAATATATAAAAACTTATGGCTATTGTATGTATTATTATGACTAAATAACAATAAAATAAATAAACCAAATAATGAAATTTCAATATAAATTCTTAAATTATGAATACACATTCAAGTGTACATTTGTATGTATTTATGAATATTATGAAAGCACATACACAAATCATTGACCTGTACATTTCTTTGATCAGGAAACCACTAATGGCTGTAATGACATTTATTGTGGCTTCCCTCAAATACATATATATATCAAACAGACTCGCGGAATTTATTGAAAGTAAATAAATCAATTTGTTGTAATAAATTTAAAAAATATGATAATAAATCAACAAATTATGTACATAAGTACAAACAGACAGTGGTGAGCCCTGTTGAAAGAATGCTGCAAACATTGCTGATTGCGAGAACCTGTAGAATTCGTAAATGAATGTTATTTAGTCCACAAATAAAATAAAAACAAGTAAAAAGTGTAAAAACTCGGCCGGGCCGAACTTTTTAATTAAGACTATTTAATTAAAATCGAAAAATTACTTTCATTTCACAATTTTAGGTGGACAAATTTTTCGACCACGAATACTCCAAATGCCCAAATTACCTAATCTAAAAAATATTCAGCCAGATGATAGGTGCCACCTACGGTGCTATTTCAAAGTGGTGGAGAAGTTTCGTGATCACTAAGAACCTCAAATATAAAATTTCAGCTAAATCGGTTAAAAATCTTAGCTAAAATCCTTAAAATATCGAAAATCGAGAGTTATCGTTATATGGAGGCTATACCAAAACATGGACCTATGTTGAAGGATTTTTGTGGAGAAGTTTCGTGACCACTGAGCACCGCAAATGTTAAATCACAGCTAGTTCGGTTAAAAATTGTAGCTAAAATCCTCTAAACACCGAAAATCGGGAGGGACCGTTATATCAGGCTATACCAAAACATGGACTTCTGTTGACGAATTTCAGTGCAGAAGTTTTGTGGCCACTGACAACCGCAAATGTTTAGTTACAGCTAGTTCGGTTAAAAATTGTAGCTACTTACTTAGCTGGCCCATTACAGAACATTTGTTCCATAGACCGGAATAAGAAAAGATCTCCAATTCCCTCTGTTTAGTGCCTCGCTTTTTGGAATACCGCGACTTGTCATCTCGTCATCCACTTGTTTGCGCCATCTATTATTTTGCTGGCAATTCTGCGTGCACCGCCATGTGGCTCGAATTTATACGCATTTTTTGTGGATTTATCATCGGTCATTCTTATTATATGGCCCAGCCAACGCAATCGCTGCATCTCGATACGTTTAACTACATTGATGTCGTTGTATAACAGATACAGCTCGTGGTTCATACGACGTCGATATTCACCGTCAACGCAGATTGGTCCGTAGATCTTTCGAAGAATTTTTCTCTCAAACAAGCCAAGCACTGCTTTATCTGCTTGCGCAAGTACCCAGGCTTCGGAACAATACATTAGCACGAGTAGTACAGTGTTTTGTAAAGCGTTATTTTTGTTTGACGAGTTGTGGCTTTGTTTTTAAAGTGCTTACTTAAGCCAAAGTAGCATCTGTTGGCCAATACAATTCTTCTTTTTATTTCACAACTGATGTCGTTTGTTGTCTTGGTGGCAGTGTCGAGGTATACGAAGTCTTTTACTACCTCAAAATTATAGGAACCAAGCTCAACAGTTGGTCCGATCTCAATGGACGCATTGCGCGTCGACACCATCAGCTTGGTCTTCTCGCCGTTTACCGACAGACCCACTTTAGCAGATTCTCCTTCGACCTTCATAAAGGTATCAGTTACTTCTTTGTCGGTTATTGTGTCACTTCTTTTGCTGTTTGCCTCTCGTATAACCTTTTCTAGCAGGATGTTGAAAAGATCACACGAAAGGCTGTCTCCTCGCCTGAAACCTCTTTTGGTATAAAACTCTTCGGAGAGGTTTTTTCCTATTTTAACTGATGTTCGAGTATCTGTTAATGCCATTCTACAAAGCCGGATGAATTTTCGGGGATACCAAATTCAGACATTGCTTGGAATACCTTTGAACGTAGCGGGCTGTCGAAGGCTGCTTTATAATCGACAAAAAGGTGGTATGTGTCGATCTGCATCTCTTGGGACTATTCCAGGATTTGCCGCAGGGTAAATATCTGGTCAATGGTGGACTTGCCGGGTCTAAAGCCGAATTGGTATGGTCCAATTATTTCATTGACCATGGGCTTTAGTCGTTCGCGCAATTTCACTGACCCTATCTTGTAGGCGATAGGGAGAAGACTTATACCCCTATAGTTGGAGCATAAAGTCTTATCTCCTTTCTCATAGACGGGACACAGGATGCTCAGGTTCCAATCGTCTGGTACGCTTTCTTCCTGCCAGATGGAGCTAACTAGCTTATCAGCGTGTCGCCTCCGGTTTTAAACAGCTCGGCTGGTAGGCCATCAGCTCCTGCTGCCTTATTATTCCTCAGCCGTCTTTACCTCATCTTGGTCGGGTGGTATACATTCAATACCATCTTCTGGGATTAGATCTGTGGCATCTTCGTCGACTTCGCTACTATTGGATACCAACAGTTTGGAAAAATGCTCTTTCCATATCCTTAGCACACTATCTGTATCAGTTACCAGATTACCTTGCTGGTCTCTACAGGAGGATGTGCCAGTTCCAAAGCCATCAGTTTGATGTTTCAATCTTTGGTAGAATTTTCGGACTTCATTCTGTATCTGTATATCTCGAATTGTTCACACTCCCGCTTTTCCATCTCTCTCTTTTTCCTGCGGAAAATACGTTTCACCTCTCTCCTTTTCTCCCGATACCTCTCTCGTTCGCTAAGCGTTGCTACTGATTGTAAAGTAGCCCTATATGCCGCATTTTTCTCTTCGGTAGCAGCACGACACTCCTGGTCATACCATGGATTCGTTAGTGGAGGTCTCTGGTATCCAAGTACTGATTTTGATATGTTATCGGGACGAGGAGTGCTTTCATTAAGCAGTTGGGCCAGTTGAGTGGAATATGCTGTGGCTATCTGTTGTGATTGCAGCCGATGTCCAACTTCCGCGTTGTGTCTGTTCGCACTTTGTTTGCTACGTTTAATCTGGTACGTACCTTTGCTGCAACGATCGTACATCCAACACGCTTGATGCATGACTTCCATCTATCACAACGTGATCAATTTGATTTCTTGCCAGGTCCCCTTATGAATATGGAGATGCTAATTCTGGTACTGTTAACTACCATGTTTCTTGCACCTGCAAAGTCTATCAACCTCATACCATTGTCAGATGTTTCACTGTGGAGACTAAATTTCCCGACTGTTGGGCAAAAAATATTCTCCTTTCCAATTTTGGCATTAAAATCACCTTGAATAGTTTTAATGTCATGGGAAGGGCAACGGTCATAAGTTTCTTCTATGCGTTCGTAAAATATATCTTTGGTCTGTTCGTCCTTGTCGTCAGTGGGAGCATGAGCGCAAATAAAGCTGATGTTGAAGAATTTTGCTTTTAATCGAATTGCAGCGAGTCTTTCATTTACTGGGGTAAAGCTGGAGACCAGATGTTTTAATCTCCGACTAACTACAAATCCGCAACCAAACTCATGATTTGTTTCATTGCAGCTATAATAAAGTGCGTCACCTTTAGGTGTTGTTGTGACGCCTTTCCCAATCCATCTTATTTCCTGTATGGCAGTAATGTCGGCCTTGTACTTTTCGAGTACATCTGCCAATGCGTAAATTGCACCTTCTCTATAATGAGTGCGAACATTCCAGGTGCAGATTCGCAGATCATGGTCCTTAAAACGTTTCCGGGGTTCGTCAACTTTAGAGGGGTTTGTTTTTCTTTTCTTTCGTTTTTTCATAGTAGGCTGCTTTTTCAAGTTTGGACGTTCTTATGGGTGAACGCGCGGCACATGTTAGCTCATTACTTTTTAACGGGTGTTAAGGGCAGCTCCCCAGGTGCAACCACGGGGTGGGGATGGGTCAGTGTCCACTTGAGATTAAAGAGGGACCAAGATAAATCCTGGGTTTTGTCACGTATCTTCCATCCCCTACGTCACCCATGGACGTATGCTCAAAATTTGTAGTATATAAGTTTGTTGATCACTAGGAACCCAAAATGTCAAATAATAGCTAATTCGGTCACGGACCTAGTCAGCAATACATTTCACAACAGTTGGGTGGAGGCATTGGACAAAATTTGAACTTTTGCGACGAAAGTATACAAAAATGGTTTGCTGTGTCAGTGGTGAGGGACATTTGTGATCTTAGTTATATACCCTCGTTAGTCTAAAATCTGATGACATAATAACTGGAATCCTTAATATAAATTTTATATTGTGATAAAATTCTTTATTTGAAGTATCAGTTGGAAAATGTTGAGACATTGCGAATTTTAAAGCTTATCGAAGTCAAAGGTAACAAAACATTCGAGCCCGCCACTGTACCTATGCATATACATGTGTATATCGGTATTAATTTCAACCCTTAAGTGATGATAATGGAAATGAAATTTAATTAACTTTTACACACATATAAAAAAATTATTTTTGTTCAAGTTCATATCTGAAAGGTGTTTGACACACATTTAATTTGTGTTCAGATAAAACTATTACAAAAACCTTTCAATTGGATTTTGTTTTTGCCATTGGCAAATTTTATAAATAATTACAGCTTAAATTAATATTTTCATTTAAATGAAAATAGTTGCAAACTTCAATCGAATAAAATTAATATTGATGCAGCACCGATATTCAACATCAGTATGCTTCAATGACAACAGCTAGCTGCGCCTCACTCCTCAACCAACTATGATGAGTTCGAAGCATGAAATGAACCAAAAAAAATGGTGCACGGAAGATTTTAGGTAGGGTTCTCAAAAACAACAAATTGATTCTGTCAGGTTTTTATTTTTCTGTTTAACTTTTGCACGATTTTTGACCAGAAAAACATGTTATACCTTTCTTTATATTCATGACAAAACTTCGAAATCTGATGTCTGTCTAGTTATCGTCAAAATACCTCTAATCGGGACATACATAGGGAAACTGTAGCACAATATCTACCTATGTTATCAATTTTTGGTGGATCCTTAAATGTTAAATTACACATAGTTCAGTAAGAAATATAGCAAAACTACCTGTCTCTATCAAACCATGTTTGTACCAAACCAAGGCCCCATACAACGGTTCCTCCCGATGTTTGGTATTTGGGAGATTTAAGCTACATTTTTAACCGAACAACCTGTAGTTTGAGATTTAAGATCCCCAGTGTTCACAAAACCTTTTCACTAAGAATTGTCAACATAGCTCCAAAGCATAGACCTATGTTGACTGTTGACAATTTTGGTGGAGAAGTTGTTCGACCACTGTAAACCTCAATTGTTAAATTACTTGTAATTTGGTCAAAAATGTAGCTAATATCTTCAACTTACCTAAAATGGTGTGGTACTGTTATTTTGGATTTTTCGGCGTATTTATATTAATGACAAGTTTTTTATAGGAATATTTCCTACCAACAAAGAGTAAGGTATGTCCAATTGCACTAACTACGGATCAATAAAAACAACATTTGAAGGAATAATCTTCAAAATACGTAAAAAAGTAGGTACCATTACATGGGGTATTTATCAAAAATTTGGTAGACAGAAGTCTGGTCATAGAGAAATATCGAATAAGAACTAATTCGGGACATGACTAAATAGACTCCAAAATGTCTGCAAGGAATATGGACTATATCGGTTCACGTTTTGGTGTAGCCCTGATATACCGATACCTCCAAATTTTAGGTTTTTTGAGGATTGTAGCTGCATTTTTATCCGAACTTGTTGTTATTTGATATTCGATCTACTTAGTGGTCCACACTTCTCCACCAAAAATGTTCAACTAAGGTGCACATTTTGGTATAGACCTCATATACCGATACCTCCAGATTTTAGGTATTTCGAAGATTTTAGCTACATTTTTACCGAACTACCTGTAATTTTACATTTTATGCTCTTAGTGGTCAAAAAACTTCTCCACCCACAAATGTCAAGATAGCTCTATGTTTGGTATAGGCCCCATATAACAACAGTACCTCCCGATTTTGAGTTTTGCATCATTTTTACCGAACTATTGGTAACACTGTGCAACAAAATTCAATTTTTTTTCAAAATGATGGGAAAAACAGAGTACATTATGAAAGTTGTGCTAAAAATATGAGCCACGTGTATCGGCGTTTTTAATGTTTACGTCGGAAAGTAACCAAAATAGGTGGGGCAAATTCCGCCCATTTTTAATTTCTTCGAAATATTCGAGTTAAGATATCTTGGAATCCTTGCATTTCAGGTATATAGTGTCTTTGGCAACTTTACTAAGGAGGGTGTGGGGAATATTTTTGTTAAAAATGTTAACCCACATGCGGTTCATCAAAGGGGTCTTTTTTGTCCTTTTTTGAAAATCTTCAAAAACTCCTTAAAATTGTGATCGTATCAAATCCAAATATTCTACAAAATTGTTCGCCATAAAATTTTACTATAGGTCTCAGAATACACCAAATCTGCAACTCTTGTCTAATCGCCAGGAATCTCTAAAAATGAAAAACACGTTTTAGGGTTAAAGTCGGACTTCATCTGAGTTTATTCAAAATTGTCCCACAAAACATAATTTTAGAGAGTTGATGTCAGAGACAAAAATATTCTTCATCAAATTTCACTATGGGTCACCAATGAAATGAAATGTCTATTTAAATTTTATAGCATGCAAATATCATACTTTTGCTGAAAAAACATGAAAATATTTCCCAGTTTTTTTGATGAAAAATTTGTCCTTCTTTTTTCGAGTTGATACATGGAAGTAATATAAAACTTGGTTACAGGTGAAAAGTTTCAAAGCATGAAAAATTCTACACAAAATTTCACTATGAGTTTCAAAATAAACCATATATCTATGTATACTATTTCCTTAAAAAAATAGATTACAAATTTATATATATATTAGGATGAAATTATATGTTTTAATTTTGGACTGTTAATTTTACATAATTCCATACTGGATCAAAATCTAGCAAAATCCTTTACTTTTTCGGAATATTGTTAAAGAAAGAAATGTTCCAAAAGAAATTTTATTGTGAGTCTCTGAATAAAAGAAATCTGTAACCATAACGTATAACATTCTTAGCAGCCCTTGTTTTTGGTGTAGGGTTTAGGGCCGTATTTTACAATTTTCAACCAGATTGTCGTTGTGATTAAAAAATATAAATATCTTATTGATGGTTTTTCGTTATAAATTCATACAGTAGATGTTGTGTGTTCAATTTAAACAGCTTTAAAAACATTTGTGGTGAATATATATTTGAAAAATATAGAAAACCCAGATCGGACCTGCCAATTCGCGTATTTTTAATGCTTTTAACTTAATTACGTATTTAGGATAAGCTATTGGTTGCTTGTATTGTATGTAAAAATACATTAGAGGTCTACGGCTATGTTCCAGTGAAAATATAGGTGTCATATGGGCTCTCACATGTACAATTTGGTGTGGTCCAAAAAACTACAATGGTGGCATTTACGTAATTAGCTATAGCAATTGACATAAATGAATATATCCTAACTGGGTTCGTTATGGTCATTCATCATACAGCTATTTACGTCAATTGTTATAGTTAATTACGTAAATGCCACCAAAGTAGGAGTGAGTCCAATCATTGTAGTTTTTGGGACCACACCAAATTGTACATGTGAGAGCCCATATGACACCTATATTTTGACTGGACCATAGTCGTAGACCTCTAATGTAATTTTGACCGTTTTGACTGAACTTCCTGTAATGTGGCAATTGAGACTTCCAGTGGTCAACAAAGTTCTTCACTAAAATTTTTCAACTTGGTACAGGGAAGTACCAAGGCTTCCCGTTTTTCGGCACTTTGAGGACTTAGACACAATTCTTAACAGAACTATCTGTAATTTGACACTGTGATCAGTGAAGAGTCCACACCAAAAATTGTAAATATGGCTCCATGTCTTGATATGGGGCCCATAACGGCCTATGTGATTTTGGGAAGTTTGAATGTTTTACCTATATTTTTGGGCGAACTACCTGTACTTTGATATTTGAGGTACCCTGCAGTTATGAAACATCTAAACCAAAAAATTTCAGCATAGTTGCATGTTTTGTTATAGCCTCATATAACCACCTTTTGATTTTAGGTAGTTTGAGGATTGTAGCTAAATTTTTTAAGCGAACTAGCTGTAACATGAAGTTTGATGGTCTTACTTGTCACAGCATTTCTGCAAAAAAAAACGTGAAAACGTGAATTTTTATCATCAAAAATATTTTTATTGATTGGGGAAGGGTTATTTGTTTCAATACAAAGAACTAAGAGAACTGATGGGAGTTACAGGGTTTTATTTTTTTAAATTTGAAAACAACAAATACGAGATTAAGCTTGACTTACCTACAAATAGTAAGTAAAACCAAAAAAACTGCCAAAGTGAATCTATTGTTTTCTAAAGTATTCTCCAGCACGATTTATGGTAACATGGGGCGGTTTTGCCATGTGTTTTTATACACTACGCTTTTATACCAACGAGGGTATATCAAACTCTTTGTGGAAAATTTATTTATCTTGAAACTAAGGTATGGGGTATTGTAACTAGCGAACAGTTGTACTATACCATTACTTTTGAACGCATTTCGGTAAAATAAATTGTTAAGCCCGATTCTCCGAGGGATTTTTTAAAATAATAGTTTGAGCGGAAGCTGTGTTCATACTTACTTAGCTGGCCCATTACAGAACATTTGTTCCATAGGCCGAACTCCATTTCTCTCTATTTGTTGCTTCGCACTCTGGAATACCGCGCCTTTTCATCTCGTCATTTACTTGTTTGCGCCATCTATTCCTTGGCCTGCCAATTCTGCGTGCACCGCCAAGCTGTCCGTATTTATACGCCTTTTTAGCGGGTTCATCATCGCTCATTCTTATGATATGGCCTAGCCAACGCAATCGCTGCATCTCGATACGTTTAACAATATTGATGTCGTCGTATAGCAGATACAGCTCGTGGTTCATGCGACGTCGATATTCACCGTCAACGCATATTTGTCCGTAGATTTTTCCAAGAATTTTTCTCTCAAACACACCAAGCACTGCCATGTCTGCTTACGCAAGTACCCAGGCTTCGGAGCCATACATCGGCACGGATAATATCAGTGTTTTGTAGAGCATTATTTTTGTTTCCCGAGATGTGGCTTTGTTTTTAAACTGCTTATTTAAACCAAAGTGCATCTGTTGGCCAATACAATTCTTCTTTTTATTGCACAACTGATGTTGTTTGTTGTGTTTATGGCAGTGCCGAGGTAGACGAAGTCTTTTACTACCTGAATATTATAGGAACCAACTTCCACAGTCGGTCCGAGCTCAACGGACGCATTGCGCGTCGACACCATCAACTTGGTCTTCTCACCGTTTACCGCCAGACCCACTTTAGCAGATTCTCCTTCGACCTTCATAAAGGTATCAGATACTTCTTTTACTGATCGGCCCATGATGTCTATATCATCAGCATAAGCAAGTAACATGTGACTATTGGTGTAGATTGTGCCACTTCTTTTGACGTTTGCCTCTCGTATAACCTTTTCCAGCAGGATGTTGAAGAGATCACACGAAAGGCTGTCTTCTTGTCTAAAACCTCTTTTGGTACCAAACTCTTCGGAGAGGTTCTTTCCTATTTTAACTGAGGACCTCGTGTCAGTTAAAGTCATTTTACAAAGCCGGATGAGCTTTGCGGGGATACCAAATTCAGACATGGCTTGGAATACCTTTGAACGCAGCGTAGGGGTTGGAAGATACCAAGGAACGGTCCTGACCGGTTTTAACATGGCAAAGCCCAGGATTTATCTTGGTCCCTCTTTCATCTCAAGTGGACACTGACCTCCCCGTGGTGTCGCCTGGGGAACTGCCTTTAACACCCGTTAAAGGTAGTGACATAACATGTGCCGCGCGTTCACCCATAATAACGTTAAAAACGTTAGTAACCCTCCCCTAGAAAAAACAGCCTACTATGAAAAAACGAAAGACAAAAAAACAAGCTGTGGTCATATTAATGTAAAAAATAGGAAAAAAAATCGTTGAATTAAATGAGTTTTTTATATCAATTTCCAATTAGTGGCTTTACAATACAATGCATTTTGGATATGTTAGTTCTACTTAGATGAATAGTGCGATGCACCTACTTAAAATGTGAGAAAACAGATATTTAAAAACTTTCGCGAATCCGGAGATACAATAGATTTTTTCTAAAAATTAAGTGCGATGCTAGGTCCACGGTCCTTGGATCGCACTGAAACGACGTAGAATGATGTATTTTTTATGTTGATCATTGAAATCAGATGCGCATACGCGGTTTATATGAGTTTCAAGTGTTGTATTATTCAAGATAATTTTATTTTAATTTTATGTCCCAATTGGAAATCCTTCCAATAGTAAAACCATAAGACAACATTTGGTTACAACGGAATCGAAATGTTTTTTTCCTATAAAACTATAAAAAATAGAATTAGGATAATATGATTTTTTATTTTTTTTTTTCATATTTTCTTGGTATTTTTGTAAATAACATGAACATGGGCGTAGGCAGGAATAGGTCAAAGTTAGTTACAACAAGTAAAACAAGTAAAAAAGTATCAGTCGACTTTGCCGACAGAGATATATCCTCAGCCTGTGCGTATTGAAATACTTTTTTCCCAAAAAAAAATTATGTATTTAGGGGGGTTTTCAAAATTTTGGGCGTATGAACCGACAAAAGTACCCAGCAAAAATCCTCATTACAAACATCCTTTCCCACCCATTATTTTAACAAGGACTTGTCGCGCGAAATATCTGGTTATTTTGTAACCACTGAAATAAGTAGTCAGAATCTACTCAGTATCTACTTATTTCAGTGGTTACCATCTACTTTGTTCAGTGGTTACAAAATAACCAGATATTTCGCGCGACATGCCCTTGTTAAAATAATGGGTGGGAAAGGAGGTTTGTAATGAGGATTTTTGCTGGGTATGGATAGGATTAAAGCTCAAAAATTTGAGGGGATATCGATAGATATAGCACTTTATCACACTAGCCTACGAAAAACATAATATCGCTGTAAACAGGGCCACAAGGGAAACATTGGGTTAAAATGTCCAAAGGATCCTCGAACAGACCCTTTCGGGCTGTTTTCTCAAGAAGTATGGACTTGCCCCTGTCGTAATTGAGGCAGCGAATGCAAGTTGCTTCAACAAAAACTAAAGTGATTCGAGAGCAGGTCTTAAAGTAAATGTATCCCAAAATTTTGTGTGGGAGTTACCCGAAGGAGTGGACCGATATAGCTTATCTTCGAACTTAAACCAAGTTAACAAGTTGTTACAACAAAAATCAAAGCAATTCGAGAGGTAAAAATGTGGGAGGTAAATTTTATCTAAGTCCGGTACACATTTCACGATGGGCAAAGTATGGACCAAATCGGTTACTCCCTTTAAGAGTTATCGTGCGCACAAAATTTCCGAACATTTTCGAACTTTTGTGGGGGAGGTACCGGAAGGAGTGGACCGATATAGCCCATCTTCGAACCTTAGTTTGGTCAAAATATTACGAGAGCCAAAATTTGAATCGAATCGGTTTATCCGTTCGAGAGTTATCGTGCGCTCCAGCCAGCCAGACAGACAAACAGACAGACGGACGGACATTGCTCAATCGACTCCAAATTGTCTGCAACACATTTCGTCCAAACATACTTGGGGTTTAAAACCATTATTTCGACGAGGCACATTTTGCCCGTGTGAAAGTGTATATGAAGAAAAGACAAAATTTTTTAGTTTTCCATAAAAAAAAAATTAAAAATTTTTTTTTAAGCTACATGAAAGATTTTTGGTACATAGATTGGGAAAAAAATGCCATTCTTAAATCTGTTCGTGATACTAATTTTGGTTGTTGCGCGCAAAAGTTATGGCGGTTTCAATTCTGATAAAAAGAAAAAAATCTTTAAAAGACTCTAATCATTATATTGAGAAACTCTCTTAATTAGGGGCTCCCTACATACTATATGTTTACTGAGGTCCCATAACTTTAGTGAAAAAGTTGTGCATTTTCGCGGAAATTAGGAAAGAATTCCAAACAATTGGTAGTTTGCAACTTGTTTTAATAAAATTCAACCTGCTTATGCCTCTGAAAAATATATAAAAAATATGTACGTAATCTATACATCGCGAAGATTCAAATGAAACCAAAACTATGTACATCCGTTTAGTGGTTTTCATATTATACCGAAAACAAAAAAATATATTGAGGAAATTTATAACATTTTTGTAAGAGAAAATATTTATTAAAATTTATTTTGTGAGTTAGTTGAACAAAATGTAAGAAAAATAGGTCGGAGTTTTTCTTCTATTTTAGTTAAATTTCACGCAATAAATCACATTTTTTATTCTAATCACTTTTCGAAAACACGCTAACATCTAGCAGAAGATATGGATATCTTTCAAATAAATGTTTGGTTCATTTAAATGGGGTATAATCTTGAAATAAAATTGTATCGGGTAATGCTCATTTTGAAATGCGTGTTAATCGCGAAATCTTCAAAATCACTTGATGCGCATGCGGTTTACCAATACAGCGAATTCTTCTCTTTTAATTTGTACACATCTGCCAGGATTTACTTTGGCCGCTAAGATGTAGCATCGTCTGCAGTTAAGTGTGCAACAAACTGTATAACGCTAAAATTTTGCACAAAGTGCATACACTTTTTATGCGCATCCGATTTCACTATCAACCGTGAAAAAATAGATCGATCTAAACATATTTCAATAAAATCCATCAAGAACCGTGGATGTAGCATCACACAGTATTTTTTGGATAAATCGGATACAGTTCCCACGCCACTAATTTTTTCAAACCGCTGTTTTCGCACAAACGCGAGTGATGATTCACTTTCTTCATTGAAATGGAAACGATCCACATAAAACGCGAATTAGTCAGCGATATTTTGAAAAACACTTTTCGCAAATTTTTCAATTTTTGCAGTAGCCATTTCCGCCGTTCTAGTAGATGGATTTTTATGATCTGTGATTTATATGATCCGGATCGTCGAAAAACTAAAATATCGCGGGGTACCAGCACACTCAAAACTATATTGTAAATACTGTACCCAAAAAATAGGTTTTTTAGAAAAAATATCACACTAAATTTTGGCCTTTGGCAGTAGATTACTCTGCTGCTGTGTGGGCTACATACTCAATATACATATCAGATTATGCGAAATCGCGAGTTCTTTAATCCTATAATTGGTTTTTCGAAATATCCGAATGCGCGTCCCAGTTACATAAAAAATACAAAAAACACCTGAAATCCGGCTTCAAAATGTCAGCATCCATAAAAGGTGGATGCAGTGGAAATTTTGGAAAGTGATACATTAGAAGTGTAATCTTCATATTGTATTCTCCTACTTTTACTTTGGACAGATGTCCGTCATTTGAATGGTTTAATCAGAAATCGAATAGCAATGTAAAAAACCTGTTTAGCTTCAACGTGTTTTTACCTATGTTTTTTCCTTTACGCGGTCGTAACTACCACGTAAATTAAATGTTTTTGCTAAATTTTTGAGCTTTGTACAAAAACATCTAAATTAATGCAGCAATAGTCATAGTTACTGGTAAACTACAATAGTTCGCGTATTATAATAGTGCAAACCTTGGCTTCATGGAAACTAAAAAATTTTGACTTTTCCTCATATACCCTCGTTAGCATAAATGCTGAGGGTATAAAAATTATCAGTCGGCTCAGCCGACAGAGATATACCCTCAGCCTATGTGAATTTAAACGTTCATCTAGGGACAGATCGAATGTATTTAGGGTCTTTCAGAATTTTGTAAACGTTTTTTGGCATTTGAGCTTGCCGACAAAAATGTGGATTAGGATTAAAGTTCTAAAGTGTTGCGTAGGCGGTATTTAAAGGAATGGACCGACTTGGTCCATTATGGAAGTGGCCCACTACTCATTCCAGTGGGTCATCGTAGAACTTTTGGACCAGTATGCCAGGAAGCATGGATTTGTCCCCGGAAAACATAATATCGCGTTAAGCAGGGCCGCACCGAACACCATCTGTATACATTTCCAAAGGAACATACCCTAAACTGCACTTAGACACAAATGCTGAACTTTTGTGGAAGAGGTACCCTAAGGAAAGGAGCGATATGAGTCATTTTGGAAGTTAATTTGGACAAAATATTTGGGGATCCAAAGTTTGAACCAAATTGGTTGTCCCGTTCAAGAGATATGGTCAATACAATTTAAGTGAAATTTTTTAAATTTTGGGGGAAGTACCGGAAGTTGTGGACCGGTATTGCCCGTCTTTGAACTGTAACAAAGTTGGGACAAAATATGACGAAGGACCGAATCGGTTGATCACTCAGAGAGTAATCGTGCTCTCCAGCCACTATCTACATTTGGTGCTATAGGGGTTTTTTACGCCTTTCGAGCTGTTTTCTCAAGAAGTATGGACTTGCTCCTGACAAATCTCTAACTTTCGTAATTGAGGCAGCGAATGCAAGTTGCTTCAACAAAAATCAAAGTGATTCGAGAGCAGGTCTAAAATTGAACTTATCCGAAATTTTGTGTTGGAGGTACCCGAAGGATTGGACAAATATAGTCCATATTCGATCTTGATCTATATCTGGTAGATATATTAGGATGTGCAAAGTATGGACCAAATCGGCCACTCCCTTCAAGAGATATCGTGAGCACAATTTTTTCGAACATTTTCGAACCATTGAGGGGGAGGTACATAAAGAAGTGGACCAATATGGCTTATCTCCGAACTTAAACTAAGTTTGAACCAAATATTACGAAGGCCAAATTTTGGACCGAATTGGTTGATCCGTTGGTTGATGGTTGATCCGGCAGACAGGCGGACATGGCTAAATCAACACCAAATTGTTTAAATCAACTCCAAATTGTCGTCCAAACATACTCGGTCCACTCTTGCTGGTGCACCCCCACAAAAATTCGATAACTCTTGAAGGGAGTAACCAATTTGGTCCATACTTTGCACATCGTGAAATTTCTACCAGACCAGATGAGATTCCAATATGTACTCAATCGGTTCACTCCTTCGGGTACCTTCCACATAAAATTTCAGAAAAGCTCAATTTAGGACCCGCTCTCGAAGAAAATGATGGTATGCAAATATTCACGAGTGAATTCCATGTTTTCGGCAAATTGATTTCACTGTAGAAACTATCAAACTTTCCTAAAAAATATTAAATGGCGCCTGGCAACACGTAGTTTTGCCTAGACTAGAAATTCGAGCAGTCCTCGCACCTCTTGATTTCAGTTCGAACTTTACTCTTTTTACCGACTAAGTTTACAAACTTAAACAATCTGATAACTGCTTATAACTGCTTATTGATGATTGTCAACAAAATTGTCACATTGAAGGGCATACATTTTGTTTAATTTCTTGCATTTCCAACACATATATGTATATGGGGTAATTATAACTTAAGTAAGAATTAAGACCCTTAATAAAATTAAGACTGTCTATGCTATAAGTATACGAGTAGAGAGTACCACAAGAAAGCCAATTAGATACCTAATATCCTAAGAGTATTTCTCTAGTATTCCATTGCAGATCTGTTATTGATTTATGTAATAAGCTACAGTTTTTGGCTATTGAAAACTAAATTCAAAAACATATAAATTTCCAATACATACATACATATAAAGTGAACAACTAAAACCAAACAAAAATCCACTTTGTTTCTTATTTGGCAATATCATATTATTATCTGTCAAACTATACTCTAATTCAACAATTGGCATTATTATATGTTTTATTTCAAATATTCATTAACCATTCTCAACGAACAAATGCATATTTGAAAATCCTCCACTTATGTTCTTAGACAATTTATGTACAAAAGTTCCCAAATATGGGGATTAGCTTTTATTTAAAAGTGTATACTAGACTGGTTTTAACTCAAAGGGAAAAAATCGATGTTGGATTTTTTTATGCGACAGATTTTGAGATCGCCAAAGTTTGGGCACAATCGGAATATGTGAACACGTGCCCCTGGGTCCTCAAAGTTTACATAATTTTCACGAAATCGCTCTACAGACCACATTTATTGTCCAATAGCTGAAACAATTTTACCAGTTCATTTCTGTGGCTAAACAAGTAATCCTACAAACATTTTTGAAAATCGGGTCGGATTTTAATATTGGCTATATATATATAGGGCCCATGGTAAGATTTAGGCCCCAGTGGCACGTGTTAACATATTGCGATTGTTCTCAAACTTTGAAATCTTAAATCTAAGAAAAGTAAAAACTTTGGGGGGAGGGGGGTTCCGCATAAAAAAATCCGACATCCATTTTATAAAACCACCCTAGTGTATACCAATCGTTCGTTGCAGACTTTTAATATATTTATTATTTTCGAACTAATTTGCATATGCAAACATAAACCATATTAATTGGGGAGATAGAGAGGGATTTTGAAATGTATACAAATTCATTGAATGATGTCTGGCACATGACTTAGAAACCGAACAGCAACAAATACACATGTAATTATAATACATTCATTTATACTTAATATGCTTAAAAGTTTCAAGTTCTTTAAGGCTTATAAATGCATATCGTCTTCATCGCCATGTACTTATTTAAACATACACACACAGAAATACATAAATTATACATTTATAGATGTTTGTATTTGCATAAATACTTGGTTCACAGTCATAGTTTTGCCTAGACCCAAAAACACAGAATACGGTTCTAAATATATGTACATACGTAGAGCAACATAAGAATTGAATAATAAGTATGTCATTGAAAGAAGTGAAATTGAAAGAAGTGAGAGAAAAAAGAGGGAAAGAGGGATTGGATTCAAGCCTATCTAATCGCAATCAAAGTTCAACAAAACAATTCTTTGCTCTATCAACGTTGCCTATGTGTATTTATTTAAAATGCTTTGCTGAAAATATTTGAAATTTTGCAACCATGATAGAAAGATATTAAAAACATGATAGAGGAATTCCAAGTTTTTTTTTTATACACTCCACCATAGTATGGAGGGTATATTATGTTTGTTAAAATAATCATTTGCGTCCCTATAAAGTATATATAATTTCTATTAATTTCAATAGATTTTAGCAGGGGTTCGGAGTCGCAGTCTGAATCGAAAAAAATAACTCGACTCCGACTCCGGGCAAAATTTTTTCTACGTTATACACCTACATTTTTTCCAATATCATTTTTTATAAGAATACATATGGTAATATTCAAAAAAGTTTTACAATCGTTGAAGTTGAAATTCACCATTTAATAAGTCGCGAACTGTTAATATATTTTATAAAATGTGATTATATTTATATTAATTGAAGTGTTTTAGACACGATCTCATAATATGGACCATAACAAATAATTTTCGTGGAAGCTGCGTTGGTGGTAATATAAAAAAAATGGAAAAAATGTGTTGAAGTAAACAAGTTTTTTTTGTGTTCTTTCTTGATTTCTGGCCAAACCACGCAAAACTCAAACCTGTGCTCAAAGAGAGAACTAAAGAATACCCCTTGGGCAACATGGTTCTAGTGTATGACTTTTCGATATATACACTGCATCCCCCTAAAATCGATGCTAACATTTTGATGTTTTGATTTCAGTGTTTTTCGAATTTTTCTTTTAATCAGATGGTGCAACTTGATAATGATCGAAACTAGTATATAGGATTGTAGAATTCGCGATTCCACGTCGTTCGATGTATATCTCATGAGTGTGCTCCGTACAGCTTCCTAGTAATAGGAGTACAAAGGCGAAAATTTGGTGCGTAAATTTTCTGAAAAAACCTATTTTTTGGCTTTAAAATTTACAACTGTCGTACAGGTACCCCTGAACCCCGCGTGATTTTAGTTTTTTACGTGCCGGATCTAATAAGCCCTTCTGCGTCCGAATCCATCCACTAAAACGCCGGATATAGATACCTTGAAAGTAGGAAAATCTGCAAAAATATATTTTGACAATTCCGCGAATTGAACCGCGATTTTCTTTATTTTTTTTACATAAATGTAATCCTTTATACGCGATTATTATATTTGCCAAAAAGGTGTGTCACAAATTACAAAGATTCGGGAGTAATATCCCTATTTATCCCAAAATAGAATGTGGTGGCACATCCGCAGTTCTTGGCGAATCTGTCTTAAATAATTTATATTGACGTATTTTTAATAGGCGGCCACTGAAATCGGATGCACCTTATAATCATATGCACATCGCGTAATTTTTGACCACTTGAAGGTTTTCTGAATAGTAAGATGCAACTGATGGCACACTTTGGCCGCTGAATGAAACATGGGAAAATCCATGCATAATGATAGAAATGGACTCCCTGTATCCGAAAAGCACATGCACCTCAACTGATTTAAACGGATTCGCGAATTACATGCTTTTTAATTTTTGTGTTTTTTCTTTGGTTGTAATTTCATTATTACGCTCTACTACTTATTTCTATTGCTTATCGCAAAAAGCAAATATACTTTCACGATGACAAATTATTTTCCTTGTAATAGTTTTAGCAAAATACTTCAGGTTTTGTATGGAAAATTAGCGAAATAGTAGAATAACTTCCAAAAATATTTCTCCAATTTTTCGCATTAAACCAAAATATATATTATTGAAATAAATTTCAACAATAAGTTTTCGACTTTTGTTGTTGCTGTAATATGCATGCAGTGAACCCAATCTTTATAATTTTGGTCTCACATTTGTCTATGCGTTGTCTAGATTCTGTACGTATTTTTATACCCTCAGCCTTTAGGCTAAAGAGGGTATTTACACTTTGATACGACCAAAAATGTGCCTCATAGAAATAATGGTTTTAGACCCCAAGTATGTTTGTACGATATCCGTTTCAGACAATTTTGAGTAGATCTAGCAATGTCCGTCCGTCCGTCTGTCTGTCTGTCTGTCTGTCTGGCAGGCTGGTGCGCACGATAACTCTCGAACGGATCAATCGATTCGGTTCAAATTTTGGGTATCGAAATATTTTGTCCAGATTCGATTTAAGTTCGAAGATGGGCTATATAGGTCCACTCCTTCAGGTACCTCCCCCACAAATGTTCAAAAATTGTCGCAAAACTTGTACGCACGATAACTCTTGTAGGGAATAACCGATTTAGTCCATACTTTGCACATCGTTTAATTTCTACCAAACTTAGATGAGGTTCCAATATGGACTCAATCGGTCCACTCCTTCGGGTACCTCCCACACAAAATTTCGGAAAAGTTCAGTTTAGGACCTGGTCTCGAATCGCTTTGATTTTTGTTTACGCAAGTTGTATTCGCTGTCCTCTATACGACGCTGTAAGTTTCATTAGGGGCAAGTCCATACTTCCTGAGAAAATAGCCTGAAAGTTACAAAAAACCCTATGACACCGTGTGTAGTGGTTGGAGAGCAAGATAACTCTCGAACGGACAAACCGATTCGGTTCAAATTTTGGATTTCGAATTTTTACCCAAACTTAGTTTAAGTTCGAAGATGGGCTATATCGGTCCACTCCTTCCGGTTCCTCCCCCACAAAAGTTCGAAAATCTTCGGAAAATTTGTGCGTACCATAACTCTTGAAGGGAGTAACCGATTTGGTCCATACTTTGCTCATCGTGAAATGTGTACCAGACTTAAATAAGGTTTCAGTATGGACTCAATCGGTCCACTCCTTCGGGTACCTCCCACACAAAATTTCGGAAAAGTTCAGTTTAGGGCCATCTCTCGAATCGCTTTGGTTTTTGTTTTATCGACTTGTATTCACTGCCCTCCATACGACGGTACAAGTTTCATCAGGGGAAAGTCCATACTTCCTGAGAAAATAGCCTGAAAGTTGCATAAAACCCCTATGACACCGTGTGAGGTGGTTGGAGCGCAAGATAACTCTCGAACGAATCTGCCGATTCGGTCCAAAATGTGGCGTTAGTAATATTTTGTCCAAACATAGTTTAAGTTTGAAGATAAGCCATATCGGTCCACTCCTTCAGGTACCTCCCCTACAAATGTTCGGAAAAATTGTTCGTACGGTAACTCTTGAAGGGCACTCTCTGTCACGCTCCAACTCAGTGCACTGGAATTCAAAGTGTATCTCCGGATTGAGTGACACATATTTGGTAGTGATCTCCTACCAAAGTAATTGTGAGATCCCCTAACACCGGGGTGTTAAGCGACCTCGTGCCCATCGGTGTTCTCAAGGTTTGCAGTTAGGGTACCAACTGTATTCGAACGGAGCCTCGCGTGATACCTGGGCACCTCAGCGAGTAACCAGCGCCCTAGTCATGGTAATGGAGGGCTATGCCATGACCTGTCCTCAAATCCCCCAGTAAAACGTTCCCCTATGAATGAATCCGAACTAAACAAAACAAAAACAACCCAAACCAATCTCCCCTCGTTATCGACCCCAGCTATGACCACGGACAATGCCGCACTACCAAATGCGACTCTAGGACCTCAAGAATCCCTGGGTGGGGACGTGACCCCGACGACCTTGACGATGGACAGAGTAAGTCAAGACATTCTGAACCAAAGCAGGGAATTGCTTGATCTCATAGAGCAGAGAGAGACCTGCAGATTGAGCCAGGAGAGCCCCCCCCCCCTTGGAACTGGGAAGACGACTCCCTCATGTCGGATGAAGAGATGGACGTTACTGTGATTCCATCTCGGACATCCCAGGAAGCGCCTTCCTCGGTCCAAGGAGAGACCTCGAACCTTACCACAGCAGGTCCAACTCCTCTACGGGATGTTACATCGGTCGGTACCGATAAGCCTTTTCTTCCGAGGCAGGACGCCATGGAGGAAGAAGCCGTGATGGAGGAAGCGACCCCCTCTAACACGACCTCTACCAACAAGAGCGAGAAGGCCAAGGAGAAAAAGGATCGGCACGAATATAAAAGAGCCGCTAAGTACTGCAACAAATTTGTTGGTAAGGAAGCCACTGACATAAGTCAGGACGAATTTCGTTTAATCGGAGTGAGGCTTCGAGTTATGAGGAGACTTGAGCGTAGGTACCCTCATATGGAGAAGATCCACGTTCCGGTCAACCAAATTCCAACTCCTGGAACGGCTGTCCCCTCCAGCCTAACGGCTGCCAAGGGTGCAGTCGCTCCGGGTAACCTACCCAAACCGGGAGTATCAGGCTGTTCGGACTCCTTGCAGACACCGATGGTGTCAGCGGCGGAGACGGGCAGAAGGATGCCCTCGACCCTGGAAACAGCAAGACGGCTGCTGTCCTCAAAGGCACCAACCGTCTTGCCGTCGGAACAGAAAAAGGGTCAGTCAGGGACAACGCAGATGCTCAAGGCGACTCCGAATGTATCTGCCTCGTCGGTGACTGCCCCCTCTTCTGTCGGGGTAAATAGAAGCAGCGACCTCTTGCGAACCTCGACGATGCAGAGGCCTGGTAAACAGGCAACTGAGGCGTCGAAGGATCCCAAGAAGCCCTGCTCCTTAAGTGATGGAGGAGTGAGGATCGCCGGTGGCGCAAATGGTAGAATGGCTGGTGTGACGGACGGCCCTTCAACCTCTAGGCAGGCCAGTGGTAGACCAAAGACCTCTCCGCAGCAGTCATGCGTAAAGCGGGTCAGGTCTTCGGAGGACCCACAGCCAACAGCCAAGAGGTTGCTGGACCGACATCAAACCAACCATCCTCCCACTCTTGCTAAGGTGACCGCCCAGCAGACGGCAACTGGGGTTGAACAGGAGAAGTCCTGCAAAGGAATCTCCAGTCCGGCTCCCCAGCAGTCATCTGCTGGCGGGACATCAAAACCAGCGAGGACCCGGAGGAAGCTGGCCTCAAAAGACGTTCAAATAGCAATCATTGATAGGTCTGATCCGGAAGGTTGGATCAGTGATGATCATTGGTTGCTGGTTGAACGTCTACTGAGGAAGGCCATAACCTCTGACGAGGCGGACGCAAGTATGACGGGCTTTGGCAAGGCAACTTATATCAGAGGTGTCAAGGTCATCGGCTGTCAGGATGAGAAATCGAAAGATTATCTCATACGAACGGTTGATGGCTCGGGCGCACTCTGGGAAGGTTGCAAGCTAGCCGCGGTGCCTACTAGCGAGATACCTCGCAGAGCGTCAGCCACAGCCTGGGTGCCACCTCCGGATCAGGAGGTTGCGGAGGTGCTGAAGATGATCCAGAGGCAGAACAGAGGTCTCTCTACTGCCAGCTGGAGGTTTATCAACTCCACTAAAGAAGGAGCTGGTGCGGTGATGAAGTTCACCATGGATAATGAAAGTGCGGACTACATTAGGGATTGTGAGGGAGAGCTGTACTTCGGCTCTGGTTGGCTTCGGTTCCGAGTCTCGAAGCCACAGTAGAGAAGCTCAGCAGCAAGAGCTCCGCGTTGTGCAGATCAATCTGCACCACTGCAGGGCTGCGGCTGCTGAACTTCTCCTCTCCCTCACAAAAACCGAAGTAGACATCGCTTTGGTCCAGGAGCCCTATCTTCATAAGAATAGGGTTTCTGGACTAAACGATGGGCGCTACTCTATATTCTCTGCATCAAATGGAGAGAAGGTAAGAAGCTGTATTGTAGCGAAGAAAAGTTTAAACCTTATTCAACTCTATAATTACAGTGATGGTGACACGACTGTAGTGAGGTTAGAAGTAGGCTCTGGAAGAGCCTTGGTGCTGGCCTCAGTCTACATGCCGTACGAGGAACCAAACCCACCCGGTATACTGTTGCGGAAGCTAGTGGAGGAGACGATGAGTAAGGCAAACTTGATAGTGGGCTGTGATGCAAATGCTCATCACTTCCACTGGGGTAGCAGCGACACAAACTCAAGGGGTGAGTCTGTATTCGATTTTATTTTAACTAATAATCTTCGAGTATGTAATAGGGGAAATACCGCCACTTTCCATAATAGGGTAAGGGAGGAGGTGATAGATCTAACCCTTACAAATATGGAAGATACTTCTATAACTGACTGGAGAGTATCGGAGGAGTGCTCCTTTTCGGACCACAGAGCGATACTCTTTCATGTCTCTTATAGAAGTAAGCGGCAACCGCCTCATAGAAATCCGAGAAGAACAAACTGGGACTTTTTCCATTCCCTTACAACTTCCAGGCTGTGTGAAGTTCCAGAACCTCGCACAGTAGGGGAAATTGACAATCAGGTGGAAAATCTCACAAAGATTCTGATGGATTGCTATGAGATGTCCTGCCCACTAACGTATCCTGGTAGGAAAGCTCAGCCCGTCTGGTGGAACAAAGATTTACACGATCTGAGGAAAACCAGTAGAAAGGCATATAACAAAGCTAGTAGGACCAAACTCAGTACTGATTGGGATCTCTATAGAGCATCTTTCAATAAGTACAAAAGCGAGGTTAGGAAAGCAAAGAGAGACTCTTGGGTTAGTTTTAGTGAGTCCATAGAGGGAGTTAATGCAGCAGCAAGATTTCGCAAGGTGATCTCAAAGGACCCGAAAACCATTGGAAGCATTAAGCGAAACGAGGGCACCTGGACTAACTCAGCTCTTGAGACTCTAAACCTGTTGGCAAGTACACACTTTCCTGGCTGTCATGATGCCAGCACGTGTCGACCTAGTGAAGATGCGAGCAGAAGCTTCAACACAGCAGAGTGTGATCTTGTTGATGGTGCAATAAGTAGTCCCAGAATCTCTTGGGCGATCAGTACTTTTCAACCCTATAAATCCCCTGGACCTGACGGTATCATCCCTGCGATGCTTCATAACGCGCCTCGAGTGTTGATATCCATATTAAGGAAGATTTTTAGGGCTTGCATTCTGCTGTCGCACATACCGGCGATATGGAAAGAGGTGACGGTGATCTACATCCCCAAAGCTGGGAAACCTAGTCATACCTTACCAAAGGACTATAGGCCGATAAGTCTTTCCTCCTTTCTACTTAAAACTTTGGAAAGGCTACTAGATTTGGAAATTAGATCTTATATAAATAATGACCTTGTAAGCAATTCACAACATGCCTACGTAAAAGGGAAATCGACAGACACAGCGTTACACGAGGTCGTGGGTTATATAGAGAAGAACATGGATGACTCGAGCTTCACTTTGGCTGCTTTCTTGGACATAGAAGGTGCGTTTAACAACGTGAAACTTGAGTCTATCCACTCTGCTCTAGAATCACTAGGTGTCCCCTCAATTCTAATCAATTGGATAGATAGAATGCTCGAGAGTAGAATTATCAATTCAAATTTAGGAGAGAGTTCAATTAAGAAGTCGGTCACCAGGGGCACACCACAGGGAGGAGTCCTATCACCCCTGTTGTGGCTTCTGGTACTGAACGGGATACTTTTAGAATTTGACAGGTTAAAAACCAAAGTAGTCGCCTACGCTGATGATGTAGTTATTCTAATCAGCGGGAAATTTCTATCAACGCTGTCCGACCTTATGCAAGGTGCCTTAGTAAAGCTCTCACGCTGGGCCCACCAAAATGGACTTGGTGTGAATCCGGCGAAGACAGAGTTGGTACTATTCACCAGAAAGAGGAATACTGCTGAGTTTGTTCCACCAACTCTGGATGGGGTGCAACTAAACCTCTCCACTGAAGCTAAGTACCTTGGAGTGGTATTGGACCATAGGCTTCTATGGAAAAGGAACACCGAGGAGAGAGCTAAAAGAGGTTTAATTGCACTATATTCCTGTAAGAACACCATAGGAAAGAGCTGGGGCTTAAAACCACACATTATACACTGGTTGTATAATACTGTGGTTTGCCCCATTCTAACCTATGGTTGTCTTGTGTGGTGGCACTCACTTAGTATAAAAACAAATCTTTCAAAGCTAACCAATGTGCAACGTGCCGCGTCAATTCTCATTACTGGAGCTATTAAAAGCACTCCTCAAATGGCGCTGAATGCTGTTTTAAATGTTCAACCTTTGGACATCTTGGCTCAGCATCAGGCCTCCAGGTGTGCTTTGAGGCTTAGGGAACTTGACATGTGGCGTTGCTCATTGGCTGGCCATGCATCTGTTCTGCGGCGGCTTATTAGTCAGGTAGAGATTGGTGACAGAGGGGGAGAGACTGACTATATCTCTCCGTCTCTTGACTTCAATATACCTGACGTCTTAATTCCCAACAGGGACGAATGGGTTCAGTGCAGACCAATACCCGATAGCCTATCCATCTTCACTGATGGGTCTAAGATGGAAGAAGGCACGGGTGCTGGAGTGTACTCAGACGAACTGAACTTCAGGTACTCGTACAAACTTAACGACAACTGTAGTGTTTTCCAGGCAGAAGTCTTTGCAGTATTGAAGGCCTTAGAGGCACTAGTGGGGGGGACAGAACTAGCAGACAGGGCGGTCACCATATATGTAGATAGCCAGGCTGCGCTAAAAGCTCTAGGATCTTTCACTATTAAATCTAGGATCGTTCGAGACTGTAGAACTGCTCTGAAAGCCTGCAGAGTGCCAGTAAGACTTTGTTGGGTACCTGGTCACTGCGGTGTAGTGGGAAATGAGATTGTGGATGAACTGGCAAGGCGAGGCTCGCAATCAACCGATATACAACTGGAAGTTGGAGTGCGACCCCCGCTTTGTCACTTCATTGACAAACTCACAAGGTTCCACGTTGAGAAATCCAAAAGAACTTGGCTAGACGCTCCTGGTTGTCGGGTGGCTAAGTCAATCTGGCCGGAGATCTCGGCACGTAGAACTGATTCCCTCCTCTCACTATGCAAGTCAGAGATCAGGGTTGTTGTGGGGGTCATTACTGGCCATTGCAACATCAGATCAATGACGTGCAGATGGGAGGCTAGCAGCGGTGATTATTGCAGGCTGTGTGAAGATGCAGAGGAGACGGAGACGATTGATCATTTACTGTGCCGGTGCCCCAGACTGTCGGCCAGGAGATACAGACTCTTCGGCACATACATGATTGAATCGCTCTCCTACCTCTCTTCTTTCGACCCATTAGTCCTGCTTGCATACTGTAGAGGTCTTAAATGGCTATGGGGCAGACAAACTTAACTGCATGTTAGTCTATTTAATAACTAATATACCTCTTTTTTTTTTTTTTTTTTTTCTTTCTTTTACCATCCCTAATCCTTCTCCTATACCCCCCCCCCCCCCCACCCGTCTCTTCCTCTCCTACCTCTTCCTCCCCCATCCAGCAACAACAAACTGGTATCCAGTCGAGCACACACTCACACGCCATCACATCACAACAATCAAATCCATAGATGCAATATCCATCATCACCACACTTACACAACCAACATCACATATACACCAGCAAAAATCACCACACACATCATCACATCACCACACTTTAACGGTCATCATCACACACAGAAACACATGCAGAACCACCAAACAACAGACTACATCAACAATACCAACAATATCCGATCACAACATAACAGGATGATCACAATGGACCATAAGGTCTCCGAGTGGAGTGGCTGCCTTCTACAGCAGCTGCGCATCCTAAAACCTAACCTAACCTAACCTAACTCTTGAAGGGAGTGTCCGAATTGGTTTATACTTTACACATCCTAATATATCTACCAGATGTAGATCATGTTCAAATATGGATATATTTGTCCACTCCATCCGGTACCTCCCACACAAAATTTCGGATAAGGTCACTTTAAGATCTGATATCGTATCACTTTGATTTTTGTTGAAGCAAATTGCATTCGATGCCTCAATTACGACGGTAAAAGTTTTTTTAGGGGCAAGTCCATACTTCTTGAGCAAACAGTCCGAAGGGTGTAAAACCCCCCTATGGCACCATATGTTGTGGCTGGAGATCCACTTCCATAACGGTCAATGTCGATCCATTCATTTAATCCTAATCAACATTTTTGTCGGTTCAAACGCCCAAAATTTTTGAAACCCCCTAAATACATACGTATTTTGGGAAAAATTGTTTCAATATACAGGCTGAGGGTATATCTCTGTCGGCAAAGCCGACTGATACTGTTTTACTTGTTAATTTATGTTTTAGAGATTTTTATGGACTCTGTATTAGATTTCTTCATAATTTTTTTTATTTTCCGCGAAAATAAAAATAAATTTTGCAAATATTTTAGCATCTACGGATAGATATCAAATTCTGTTAACGATTTATGTATAAATTTTTTTATTACAACCCAAAGGGAATTTTTAAATATTTTTTTGTTTATAAGGAAACAAAACCCCCTATAACTTTTGGGTGCAGCATCCAATTTTGTGAACGCGAACATATTTGGAACCACATTTTTTTTCTTAACGTAAGCACCAACAATCGCGGATGTGCTCGCAAAAAAAAATTATTTTTTTTTTCAATGATATTCAAAAGGAAATTTGAAATTTACCATATATACAAACTGTATATTATACTATGTTAGAGGACAATTCACAGGATATATACTATCCTCTGACGTCTAGTCAAATTATCCCTATTTTGTTGGTCCAATCGATCCTTTAAATGTTTGCAAACAAAAGAGTAAAGTTCTATGAAACCGAATGAAGATTAGAAAAATTACAGGTCTTCTGACAAAGGTCTACTGGTCTTCTCAACTTATTTTTTATAAGAAGTCGTACTTGTCTTCTATTAAAGACATTGTGGTCTCAATGTGAAATCCTACTGAATACTGAATACCATGTGACACAAAATGGCTATTAAGGAAGGTCTGGGGTGGAAAATTCCCTTTCGGCATGAAAGCCCCTATTGGGTATGTTAAGAACCCCAAAGGATCACATAGCAGAAACTTCTGGGTTATATCGCAATGAACTTTTTGATTGACCCCCAAGAATGATTGAGAAAATAGCTATATATCTCTGTTTGGAGATATTGTTTCATAATTTTGAGATGACATGTTTTCATTTCAATAGTGTGAACTGTCTTTCTGTCGAATATGTTGTCCTTCTACCTCAGTTGTTTCCATATCCTTTTTGCTATTGAACTGAAAAAGTAACACAAGATGAAATTTTGTACAAAAATGTTCACCCGAACATTTATGTAGGGTCGGGTAAAAGTTATAAAGCACACCAACGTTCAAAATGTGTGCGCTGAATTTTAGTTTAAGGGGCGATACCCACTTGTAAATTTCAGAAAAAACAAGTAAAAAGTATCAGTCGGCTTTGCCGACAGAGATACACCCTCATATGTGTATATTGAAATACGTATGTAGTTAGGGGGTTTTAGAAATGTTGGGCGTTTGAAACGACAAAAATGTTGATTAGGATTAAAGATCAAAAGTTTTGCGGAGGAGATACTAAAAGGAATGGATCGACATTGACCGTTATGGAAGTGTATGGAAGCCACAACATATGGTGCCATAGGGGGTTTTTGCACTCTTCGGGCAAGTTGTTCAGCAAAAATTGATTCGATATCAGGTCATAAAGTGAACTTATCCGACATATTGTGTGGGAGGTACCGGATGGAGTGGACAAATATAGTCCATATTTGAACCTGATCTATATCTCGTAGATATATTAGGATGTGTAAAGTATAGACCAATTCGGCCACTCCCTTCAAGTATTACCGTACGAACAATTTTTCCGAACATTTTTGAACTTTTGTGGGGGAGGTACCTGAAGGAGTGGACCGATATGGCTAATGTTCAAACTTGAACTATGTTTGGACAAAACTCCAAATTTTCGTTCGAGAGTTATCTTGCGCTCCAACCACCTCTGCCCCTGATGAAAGTTGTACCGTCGTATGGAGGGCAGCTCATACAAGTAAAAAAACAAAAATCAAAGCGATTCGAGATATGGCCCTAAACTGAACTTTTCCGAAATTTTGTGTGGGAGGTACCCTAAGGAGTGGACCGATTGAGTCCATATTGAAACCTTATCCCAGTCTGGTACACATTTCACGATGGTCAAAGTATGGAACAAATCGGTTACTCCCTTCAAGAGTTATCGTGCGCACAAATTTTTCGAACATTTCCTAACTTTTGTGGGGGAGGTACCGGAAGGAGTGGACCGATATAGCCCATCTTCAAACTTAAACTAAGTTTGGTAAAACATTACGAAAGCTAAAATTTAAACCGAATCGGTTTATCCGTTCGAGAGTTATCGTGCGCTCCAGCCAGCCTGACAGACAGACGGACGGACATTGATCAATCGACTCCAAATTGTCCGAAACACATTTCGTCCAAACATACTTGGGGTCTAAAACCGTTATTTCGATGAGGCACATTTTGCCCGTATGAAAGTGTATATACCCTCGTTAGCATAAATGCTGAGGGTAAAAACCTTAAACTTTACATGTTCCAAATTTTGTGTGGGAGATACCCTACGGAGTGGTACGATGTACGTTCCATATTTGGAGGTAATCCAAGTATGTACGCGAGTGTTATGTTAGGCATAACCAATTTTAGTTAGTTCCGGCAGATTTTTTGGAGCTCCAGGGCCATTATTTCAAAAAGTATGGAGTTGTCCCCGAAAAAGAATACACCGTCAAGGAAAATAATACAAAGTCAAATTTTCGATTTTTAACAAAAATGTGCCGTTTATTGACCATTAATCGGTCAAAAAAAAAATTTATGGACAAATCTCTTATTTGAAGACTAAATTTGGATGTATTAAAACAAGTAAAAAAGGGTCAGTCGGCTTTGCCGACAGATATATACCCTCAGCCAATGTGAAGTGAAACTGTCACCTACGGACAGATCGAAAGTATTTAAGGTCTCTTCACAATTTTGTGGCCCTTTTGCAACATTTGAACTTGCCGACAAAAATGTGGATTAGAAGTTAACTGCACTAAGACACAAATGTTGAACCTTTGTGGGGGAGGTACCTTTAGGGAGGACCGATATGGGCCATTTTAAAAGTTAAATTAAATTTTGAAAAAAAAAAATTAGGAGATCCAAATTGTAGACCAAATTGGTTGCCCCATTCAAGTGATATCGTCCTAGACGTTGTGGACCGGTATTGCCCCATGAAACTAAGTTTGGATATAATATAACGAAGACCAAATGTTGGACCAAATCGGTTGAACAGTTCGAGAGTTATAGGGATTTTTGTAACCTTCCGGGCTGTTTTCCTAAGAAATATGGACATGTCCCTGAAAAAAACTTTTACCGTCGTAATGGAGGAAGCGAATGCAAATCGCTTCAACAAAAATGAAAGTGAACTTATCCGAAATTGTGTGTGAGAGGTACCAGAAGGAGTAGACAAATATAGTCCATATTCGAACCTGATCTATATCTGGTAGATATATTAGGATGTGCAAATTATGGATTACATCGGTCAATCCCCTTAAGAGTTATCGTGCGCGCGAACATTTTTGAACTTTTGCGGGGGAGGTAACTGAAGGAGTGGACCGATATGGCTTATCTTCGAATTTAAACTATGTTTGGACACAATATTAAGGAGGCCAAAATTTGGACCGAATCGGCACATCCGTTCGAGAGTTATCTTGCGCTCCATCCGCTACACACGGTGTTATAGGGGCTTTTTGCATCTTTCAGGCTATTTTCTCAAGAAGAATGGACTTGCCCCTGATGAAACTTGTACCGCCGTATGGTGGGCAACGAATACAAGTTGTTGCAACAAAAATCAAAGCTATTCGAGAGCAGGTCCTAATCTGAACTTATCTGAAATTTTGTGTGGGAGGTACCCGAAGGAGTGGACCGATTGAGTCCATTTTGGAATTTCATCTAAGTTTGGTAAAAAATTTACGATGTGCAAAGTATGGATCAAATCGGTTACTTCCTTCAAGATTTATCGTGCGCTCAAATTTTCCGAACATTTTCGAACTTTTGTGGGGGAGGTACCGGAAGGAGTGGATCGATATAGCCCATCTTCGAACTTAAACTACATTTGGACAAAATATTACGAAAGCCAAATTTTGGACCGAATCGGCAGATCCGTTCGAGAGTTATCTTGCGCTCCAACCACTAACACGGTGTTATAGGGGCTTTTTGCATATTTCAGGCTATTTTCTCAAGAAGAATGGACTTGCCCCTGATGAAACTTGTACCGCCGTATGGTGGGCAACGAATACAAGTTGTTGCAACAAAAATCAAAGCTATTCGAGAGCAGGTCCTAATCTGAACTTATCTGAAATTTTGTGTGGGAGGTACCCGAAGGAGTGGACCGATTGAGTCCATATTGGAACCTCATCTAAGTTTTGTAGAAATTACACGATGTGCAAAGTATGGACCAAATCGGTTATTCCCTACAAGAGTTATCGTGCGCAAAAGTTTTGCGACAATTTTTGAACATTTGTGGGGGAGGTACCTGAAGGAGTGAACCTATATAGCCCATCTTCGAACTTAAATCGAATCTGGACAAAATATTTCGATACCCAAAATTTGAACCGAATCGATTGATCCGTTCGAGAGTTATCGTGCGCACCAGCCAGCCAGACAGACAGACAGACGGACAGACAGACAGACAGACGGACGGACATTGCTAGATCTACTCAAAATTGTCTGAAACGGATATCGTACAAACATACTTGGGGTCTAAAACCATTATTTCGATGAGGCACATTTTTGGTCGTATCAAAGTGTAAATACCCTCTTTAGCCTAAAGGCTGAGGGTATAAAAACTCACAAAAATATATGAAGACTGAACACCAAATTTCTGTAATTTTGGGTTCCACGGGGGTTATATTAAAACGTGAACCAATACCAACAATTCTCTGTAAAAATATTTCGCAAGACCTGGCGAAGACTAAATACCAAATATCAGCTACATTGGTTGTTTAATGTGGCTAAAACCTTGAAAATACCGAAAATCGGGCGATACCGTTCTATTGGAACTATATCAACACGTAGACCTATGAATGTACATAATTTTTATCAGAAAAGTTTTTCGGTCCATTGGGAACCCTCAATGCAAAATTTCGGGCGTTGGGCGTGAAACATATGTAAAATCTTCAAAATTCCGAAAATCGGGAGGTACCGTTATATGGGGTCTATATCAAAACGTGGACCTATGTCCATAATTTTTATCGGAAAAGTTTTTTGTAAAGTGAAAACCCCGCATCTCAAAATTCAACCAATATGGTTGATAAGTTTAGCTAAAATATTTAAAATACCGAAACATTAAGAAGTACCGTTGCATGGGGACTATCCCAAAACGTGGACCGACCTTCCCAATTTTTTGCTCTCGACATTGTCAGTGAACTGTAGGCATTTATACCAAAATTCATCTGCCAACGCCAACTCCTTTTATATTTGGTCACCGTTTATTTGAACTCGCGACATAGCGCAGCTTTTTTTTTTTTTTTGAGGTCATGCGCCATTATCTCGGGAACTATGGATTGGCCCTCAATACAAAAAACTTCATAACGATTCGTGAGGTGTCACTAAACTGCACTTATTTAAAATTTTGTGTGGGAGCTACCTGAAGGAGTGGATCGATATAATCCATATTCGAACCTGATGTATGCCATATGCAAAGTTTGGTTCAATTCGGTTACTCACTTCGAGAGTTATCGTGCGCACCTATATGGCCCATCTTCGAACTTAAATCAAATCTGGACAAAATATTTCGATATCCAAAATTTGAACCGAATCGATTGATCCGTTCGAGAGTTATCGTGCGCAGCAGACAGGCAGACAGACAGACAGACGGACGATCGGACATTGCTAGATCTACTCAAAATTGTCTGAAACGGATATCGTACAAACATACTTGGGGTCTAAAACCATTATTTCGATGAGGCACATTTTTGGTCGTATCAAAGTGTAAATACCCTCTTTAGGCCAAAGGCTGAGGGTATAATAAAAAGTATAAATAGCATTGAATATGTGGTCAAATTTTCAAGTCGATCGGAACAATATTTCCTTAGATATGAGAGTTGAAAGGGAAACATTTATTGTCTTTTGTAGACAGCATATAAACTACAAACGTGTTTTTCTCGAAATGACATTTAGAAATCGGCCACAAAAATATATGGCAATCGCTTTATTAGTTTTCGAGCTAGAGCTGGTACCGCAAAGTGCTTTAATACAAATAGGATTTCGTAGACGGCCATTTGCCACAAAACTTCGTAATATTTTTCTCTTTCAGATGAAGAAAAAAATCTATCAAAAAAGTTCGTAGTTTTCTCCTAAAAAATCATGAAAAATTACTTTTATTGGGCTTGATAACTGGGGGTCTCTTTTTAAGGCTAAGGACATTGGCTTACATTCAGTTTAAAACTTGGTCATGAATTGCTTATAATTATTATCGCATGTAGTCCTTATGATTTTTATTGTCCCTTCATTTTCACAAATTTTGAAAGAAGAATGTAAGATTCAGCAGAAACAATGCATGCATATAGCTATGAGTTTTACTTCATATTTATGTTCTGTAGTTGAGTATTATATTCGAACGAATGCCCTTTTTAAAGAAGATGTAAGGGAAAACTAACAGATTAGCCTTTATAGGCCAAAATATAGGAAAAAGTTAGAAAATTATGCACATTTTACTCATTTTAGTGGTATAGGAATTCACTCTCGGAATCGACCCGGAGTCGGAGTCGTGAAAAAACAGGTCTGTAGTCGGAGTCGTGCCACAAATACCTCGACTCCGAAACCCTGGATTTTAGGTTAGGGGGGTTTTAATCTGTAATATCTATAGAAAAAACTATCTATCGATACTGAATTTTTTAAAAAAATAATCGATACTATCGATAGTCCCATCGATTTTTTGCCAGCTCTATGTCATATGAGTTTCTAACAACTTTCGGGCCTTTTTCTCCGGAAGTAGGCACTTGCCCCTGAAAAAAGTTGTACCACTGTATTGGGGCAGCGAATACCTGAAGGAGTGGACCGATATGGCTCATCTTCAAACTTAAACTAAGTTTGGGTAAAATATTACGATTGTAGGACCGAATTGGTTCATACGCTCTAGTGTTATCGTGTGCTCCAGCCAGACTCCAACTTGTCTGAAACGGATTTCGTCCAAACATACTTGGTGTCTAAAACCATTGTTTCGATGAGGCACATTTTGTCCATTTGAAAGTGTATATACGCTCTTTAAAATAAATGCTGAGGGTTTAAAACAGACCTGGGCAAGGTATCCCACATTTATAAAAATATACATTACCGCGGCAAACCTTGAGCATTTACTGCAAATTTTATGAAAAAACGGTTCAGTAGTTTTTGAGATACAACATTTTTTTTAAAATATACGTGGTCGGGTCTTTTGGCCCCAAAGAAGTACCTATATTCTGATATGCAACCTATATCTTTTCACAAATTAATTTTCAAGGCGACACGTCCAAAATTGTTCCAAATATAACACTTTAACAACCAGTGCGGAAAGGATTAAAGTCGGCCTGGGCCAACTATAAGATACCATACACCATCACGATTTTAATAAAATTTAATTACTTACTTAGCTGGTCCATTACAGAACATTTGTTCCGTAGACCGAACTAAGAAAAGATCTCCAATTCTCTCTGTTTAGTGCTTCGCTTTCTGGAATACCGCGCCTTGTCATCTCTTCATCCTCTTGTTTGCGCCATCTATTCTTTCGCCTGCCAATTCTGCGTGCACCACCATGTGGCTCGAATTTATACGCCTTTTTAGCGGGTTCATCATCGCTCAATCTTATTATATGGCCTAACCAACGCAATCGCTGCATCTCGATACGTGGTTCATACGACGTCAATATTCACCATCAACGCAGATTGGTCCGTAGATCTTCGAATAATTTTTCTCTCGAACACGCCAAGCGCTGCCATATCTGCTTGCGCAAGTACCCAGGCTTCGGAAACATACATCAGGGCGTGTAGTATCAGTGTTATGTAAAGCGTTATTTTTGTTTGACGAGTTGTGGCTTTGTTTTTGAAGTGCTTACTTAAGCCAAAATAGCATCTGTTGGCCAATACAATTATTCTTTTTATTTAACAACTGATGTCGTTTGTTTGTCTTTTACTACCTCAAAATTACAGGAACCAACTTCAACAGTTGGTCCGAGCTCAATGGACGCATTGCGGGTCGGCACCATCAACTTGGTCTTCCCGCCATTTACCGCCAGACCCACTTTAGCAGATTCTCCTTCGACCTACAAAAGGTATCAGTAACTTCATTTACTGATCGTCTCATGATGTCTATATCATCAGCATAAGCACGTAACATGTGGCTATTGGTTTAGATTGTGCCACTACTTTTGACGTTTACCTCTCGCATAACCTTTTCCAGCAGAATGTTGAAGAGATCTCACGAAAGGCTGTCTCCTTGCCTGAAACCTCTTTTGGTACAAAACTCTTCGGAGAGGTTCTTTCCTATTTTAACTGAGGATCTCGTATCAGCTAAAGTAATTTTTACAAAGATTAATGAGCTTTGCGGGGATATCAAATTCAGACATGGCTTGGAATACCTTTGAACGTAGTAGGCTGTCTAAGTCGGGTTTATAATCGACAAAAAGGTGGTAGGTGTCGATCTGCATCTCTTGGGATTTGCCGCAGGGTAAATGTGTGGTCAATGGTGGACTTGCCAGATCTAAAGCCGTATTGGTATGGCCCAATTATCTCGTTGACCATAGGCTTTAGTCGTTCGCACAATATCACTGACACGATCTTGTAGGCAATCGGGAGTAGACTTATGCCCCTATAGTTAGAGCATACAGTCTTATCTCCTTTCTTGTGGACGGGGCACAGGATACTCAGGTTCCAGTCATCGGGTTCTCGTTCTTCCGGCCAGATGGTGCTAACTAGCTGATGAATACACCTTATCAGCGTGTCGCCTCCGGTTTTGAACAGCTCGGCTGGTAAGCCATCGGTTCCTGCTGCCTTATTATTCTTCAGCCGGTATATTGCTGTCTTTAACTCATGTTGGCTGGGCGACATACATTCAATACCATCTTCTGGGATTGGATCTGTGGTATTTTCGCCTTCATCGCTGCTATTGGATACCAACAGGCTTGAAAAATGTTCTTTCCATATCCGATACCTCTCTCGTGCGCTACGCGTTGCTACGGATAAAGTAAAGTAGCCCTATATACCGCATTTTTCTCTGCGGTAGCTGCACGACACTCTTGATCATACCATGGATTCCTTGGTGGAGGTGTCTGGTATACAAGTATGGATTTTGCGGCTTTTTGTACGGTGTTGGCAATGCTTTCCCATTGCGCTGATATGTTATCGGGATGAGGAGTGCTTTAATTAAGCAATTGGGCAAGTTGGGTGGAATATGCTGTGGCTATCTTTTGTGATTGTAGCTTTCCCATGTCTTACTTTCGTGTTGTGTCTGTTCGCACCTTGATTGCTACGTTTAATCTGGTACCTTTGCTATAATACAGTGCGTCACCTTTAGGTGTTGTTGTGACGCCTTTCCCATTCCATCGTATTTCCTGTATGGCAGTAATGTCGGCCTTGTACTTTTCAAGTACATCTGCCAATGCGTAAATTGCACCTTCTCTATAAAGAGTGTAAACATTCCAGGTGCAGGTTCGCAGATCATGGCCCTTAAAACATTTGAGGGGTCGTCAACTTTAGAGGGATTTGTTTTTCTTTTCTCTACTATGAAAAGTAGGCTGCTTTTTTTCTAGAGGAGGGTTACTAACCCGGCGCCCAAACCCAAGTTTTTAACGTTCTTATGGGTGAACGCGCGGCATATTGTAGCTCACTACCTTTAACGGACGTTAAAGGCAGCTAACCAAGGTGACACCACGGGGAGGTCAGTGTCCACTTGAGATGAGAGAGGGACCAAGATAAAGCCTGGAATTTGCCATGTTAAAGCCGGTCAGGACCGTTCCTTGGTATCTCTCATCCCCTACGTCACCCATTTAGTTAATCCAGCATTGTAATATTTTCCCATGACTGCATAAATTTGCCGTATCTAATCATCAATTCTCGGTAGACGCAATGCAAAGCTTTCCTGCGAAGTTTACCGTATCCGCACTTAAACCTAGCCTAACCATTTGAAATCTGAAATGGCAAATTTAATTATACCCTCCAAATTATGGTGGAGGGTTTAATAATGTACATATGTTCATCAAAGTTAATTAGGTTACGGGTATATCAGAAATAAATAATTACGTTTTTCAAATAATTGTCAATATTATAAAAGCCCTTCAAATATCAATTAACATTTAAAGGTAGCATTTGATTAACACGTCTAATTTGAGTGGATATTAAAATACTGAACTTAAATACCTAAAATATGAACAGTGTATTTCGTTTTCGATATTGGCACACAGGAGGTATGCTAAGTTGACAATGTTTTGAAAATAAAACAAGTAAGAACGGCGTTAAGTTCGGCCGGGCCGAACTTGTTATACCCTCCACCACAAGTTGTATTGAAGTAAAATGGAATAATTAGTTTCCTTTCGTGTATGAAGAAGACTTAATACTAAATTTCAGCAATTTCTGTAAAACAATGTGAGGCACCATTCTATGGGGGCTATTTCAAAACGTAGATCTATACTGACAAATTTCTGACGAAAAGTTTTTAGGCTCAAAGAAGACTAAATACCAAATTTCCTATATTTCGGTAAGAGAATGTGGCTAAAACTAAAAAATACCGGAAATCAAGAAGTAAGCTTCTATGGGGATATAGGAAGACGTGGAAGACTAAATAACGAATTTCAGCCATTTCGGTTGGATAATGACGTCACAATCTTCAGTGTTACGAAAATCCGGAGGTACCGTTCTATGGGGGCTATATCGAAACGTGGACCTATACCGACGAATTTTAATCAGAAATGGGGCAATATGCAAGCGTGGACCTGTACAGACATATTTCTGGCGAACAGTTTTATATCACATTGATGACTAAATACCAAATTTCAGCCATTTTGGTGGAATATTGAAGACACAATCTTCAAAATACGAAAAATCGGGAGGTACTTTTCCATGGGGGCTATATGAAGGCGTGGACCTATACCGACAAATTTAACGGGGAAGTTTGAGTACCCCCAACGAAGTCTAAATACCAAATTTTAGCCATTTCGGTGGAATATTGAGGCCACAACGTTCAAAATACCGAAAATCGGGAGGTACCGTTCTATGGGGGCTATATGAAGGTATGGACCGATACCGACAAAGTCCTGGGGGAAAGTTTTATACCACCAACGTGGACTAAGTACCAAATTTCAGCCATTTCGGTGTGATAATGAAGCTAAAACCTTCAAAATACCGAAAATCGGGAGGTACCGTTCTATGGGGGCTATATGGAGGTGTGGATCGATACCGACAAAATTCTGGGGGAAAGTTTTATAACCCTAAAGAAGACTACGTACCAAATTTCAGCCATTTTGGTAGGATAATAAAGCTAAAACCTTTAAAATACCGAAAATCGGGAGGTACCGTTATATGGGGGCTATATGAAGGTGTAAACCGATACCGACAAAATTCTGGGGGAAAGTTTTGTACCCCTAAAGAAGACTACGTACCAAATTTCAGCCATTTTGGTAGGATAATGAAGCTAAAACCTTGAAAATACCGAAAATCGGGAGGTACCGTTCTATGGGGGCTATATCAAAACGTGGACCGATGTATCCCATTTTCAATACCAACCATCCTGCAAGTAATAAAAACTTCTGTGCCAAATTTTGACTCTCTATCTTTAAAATTGCGAGCTGTATCTTAATTTCAACAGACAGACGGACGGACTGACGGACGGACGGACATGGTCAAATCGACATAGAATTTTATGCTGATCAATAATATATATACTTCATAGGGTCTCCGACGAATATTTCGATGTGTTACAAACGGAATGACAAATTTAATTATACCCTCCATATGGTGGAGGGTGTAAATATACATTACCGAGGCAAACCTTGAGCATTTACTGCAAATTTCATGAAAAACGGTTCAGTAGTTTTGGAGATACAACATTTTTTTTTTTTTTTAAATAGTCGTGGTCGGGTCTTTTGCCACAAAGAAGTACCTATATTCTGAATTGCAAACTTTATCTTTTCGCAAATTAATTTTCAAGGCGACACGTCCAATTTTTTTCCAAATATAGCGCTTTAACAACCTGTACGAAAAGGATTAAAGTCGGCCTGGGCCAACTATAAGATACCATATACCATCACGATTTAAATAAAATGTCTGTCCAATTTTGTATTTGATGCGTCGAATACATGAAAATGGTCACTTTTTCGTATGGGAGCTATATCCAAATCTGAACCAATTTCAATTTAATTTGATTTGCCAAAAAAGATCTCTAATTTGAATGCGATTCGGTGCAATAAATGCTTAAAAAAAATCATGCACAGACAGACGGACATGCGTTAACCGTCTCAGGTAGTGATTCTATGTACATTCTTAAAGGGTATGGAATGTGATATGGCTGATCCCTCGGAGAGATATACATAACTAACGGATTTGAATGATGGAATGCTGGAAATTAATCACAAAAAATTGAATTTTACAAGACCCGAATGCACATTTTGCTTTGTCTCAGGTACATCATCAAAAATTGCAATTTATCCCGTTTTATACCCTCCCCCATAGTACGGAGGGTATATTAAGTTTATTTTTCCGTTTGTAACGCATTGGAATAACCATTCTGAGTCGATCTAGCCGCTTCCGTCTGTCGTAATTACTGTAGTGTTGACAATAAGTGATGTGAGGCAGGTCAAGTTCGAAAATGCGATATATCGGTTTTATGGTTTTAGCTACATTTTCCGACTGAACTACCACTACATGTAATTTTACATTGGTCACAAAACTTCTCCAACAAAAAATGCCAACATACTCGTTGATCAACATTTTGGTAGCACCAATTTCAGTTTTTTTTTAATTATACCCTCAGCCTTTAGGCTAAAGAGGGTATTTACACTTTGATACGACCAAAAATGTGCCTCATCGAAATAATGGTTTTAGACCCCAAGTATGTTTGTACGATATCCGTTTCAGACAATTTTGAGTAGATCTAGCAATGTCCGTCCGTTTGTCCGTCCGTCTGTCTGTCCGTATGTCTGTCTGTCTGGCTGGCTGGTGCGCACGATAACTCTCGAACGGATCAATCGATTCGGTTCAAATTTTGGGTATCGAACTATTTTGTCCAGATTCGATTTAAGTTCGAAGATGGGCCATATAGGTCCACTCCTTCAGGTACCTCCCCCACAAATGTTCAAAAATTGTCGCTAAACTTGTGCGCACGATAACTCTTGTAGGGAATAACCGATTTGGTCCATACTTTGCACATCGTGTAATTTCTACCAAACTTAGATGAGGTTCCAATATGGACTCAATCGGTCCACTACTTCGGGTACCTCCCACACAAAATTTCGGAAAAGTTCAGTTTAGGACCTGGTCTCGAATCGCTTTGATTTTTGTTTACGCAAGTTGTATTCGCTGTCCTCTATACGACGCTGTAAGTTTCATTAGGGGCAAGTCCATACTTCCGGAGAAAATAGCCTGAAAGTTACAAAAAACCCTACAACACCGTGTGTAGAGGTTGGAGCGCAAGATAACTCTCGAACGGATCTGCCGATTCGGTCCAAAATTTGGATTTCGTAATATTTTGCGATGGATTATATCGGTCCACTCCTTCCGGTACCTCCCCCACAAAAGTTCGAAATTGTTCGGAAAATTTGTGAGTACGATAACTCTTGAAGAAAGTAACCGATTTGGTCCATACTTTTCACATTATGAAATTTCTACCAGACTTAGATGAGGTTACAATATGGAGTCAATCGGTAAACTCCTTCGAGTACCTCCCACACAAAATTTCGGAAAAGTTCAGTTTAGGACCTGCTCTCGAATCGCCTTGGTTTTTGTTGTAACATCTTGTATTCACTGTCCCCTATACGAAGGTACAAGTTTCCTCAGGAGCAAGTTCATACATCCTGAAAAAATAGCCCGAAGGGTGTAAAAACCCACTATTGCACCCCCATTGTCTATGTTGGTCCATTCCTTTAAGTACCTTTTCCGCAAAATTTTTGAACTTTAATCCTAATGAACATTTTTGTGGGTTCATACGACCAAAATTTTGAAACCCCCTAAATACATAAGTATTTTTGTGAAAAAAGGCTGAGGGTATATCTCTGTCGGCAAAGCCGACTGATACTTTTTTACTTGTTTTTATCTGAATTTTCGGAAAAGAGTGGATTTCCTTTGGAATTTATGGTTCCCAGTGCTTAAAAACTTCTCTACCAAAATTTTTTGACATTGACCCACGTTGTGGTATGGCGCCTCATTTTTTTTAGCCCATTTTTATTAGCTGCACGAATAAGCTAAATTTAAAAAAAAAAATGAAACGTAATATTGTAAAAATAAATTATTCCATATAAGTTTGGAATAATTCATGATAGAGAATATAAAAAGGGCACGGCCGAATTTAGTGCCTTTTTACCCTCAGCATTTATGCTAACGAGGGTATATAAACTTTCATACGGGCAAAATATGCCTCATCGAAATAATGGTTTTAAACCCCAAGTATGTTTGGACGAAATGTGTTTCAGACAATTTGGAGTCGATTGAGCAATGTCCGTCTGTCTGGCTGGCTGGTGCGCACGATAACTTTCGAACAGACGAACCGATTTGGTCCAAAATTTGGCTTTCGCAATATTTTGTCCAAACTTAGTTTAAGTTCGAAGATGGGCTATATCGGTCCACTCCATCCGGTACCTCCTCCACAAAAGTTCGAATATGTTCGGAAAATTTGTGCGGACGATAACTCTTGAAGGAAGTAACCGATTTGATCCATACTTCGCACATCGTGAAATTTCTACTAGACATAGATGAGGTTCCAATATGGACTCAATCGGTCCAATCTTTCGGATACCCCCACACAAAATTTCGGATAAGTTCAGATTAGGACCTGCTCTCGAATCGCTTTGATTTCTGTTGCAGCAACTTGTATTCATTGCCCATCATACGACGGTACAAGTTTTATCAGGGGCAAGTCCAAACATCCCGAGAAAATAGCCTGAAAGATTCAAAAAGCCCCTATGACACCGTGTGCAGTGGATGGAGCGCAAGATAACTCTCGAACGGATCTGCCGATTCAGTCCAAAATTTGGGCTTTGAAATATTTTGTCCAAACATAGTTTAAAATCGAAGATAAGCCATATCGGTCCACTCCTTCAGGCACCTCCCCCACAAAAGTTCAAAAATGTTCGGAGAAATTTTGCGCCCGATAACTCTTGAAGGAGTGACCGATGTAATCCATACTTTGCACATCCTAATATATCTACCAGATATAGATCAGGTTCGAATATGGACTACATTTGTCTACTCCTTCTGGTACCTCTCACACAAAATTTCGGATAAATTCACTTTAAGACCTGCTCTCGAATCACTTTGATTTTTGTTGAAATCTCCGTTACGACGGTAAAAGTTTTTTCAGGAGCAAGTCCATATTTCTTATGAAAACAGCCCGAAAGGTGTAAAAAATCCCTATGTCATCATATGTGGCGGTCGTAGATCACGATAACTCTCGAACTGTTCAACCGATTTGGTCCAACATTTGGTCTTCGCCATATTATATCCAAACTTAGTTTCATGGAGCAGTACCATGGATTTTGTCAAAATTTAGTTTAAGTTCTAAAATGGCCCATATCGGTCCTCATTATGTTGGCACTAAAAATAATTTCGATGAGGTTTATTTTAGATTTTATGAGCTGAATATATATTTTCTTCAGCACAACATTTAAATGATTGGTTTCAACTAACTAACAAGTAAGAATGGCGTTAAGTTCAACCGGGCCGAACTTGTTATACCCTCCACCACGAGCCGTATTGAAGTAATACGGAACGATTAGTTTTCTTTCTTTTATGAAAACAATGTGACCAACCTTCGAAATACGGAAATTCGGGATGTACCGTTCTATTGGTGCTATATTAAGGCATGGACCTGTACAGACAAATTTCTGGGGGAAAGTTGTACACCACTAACGAAGACTAAATAATAAATGTCAGCCATTTCGGTGGAATATTAAGGCCACAATCTTTAAAATACGGGGCTGTATGAAGGCGTGGACACATACCGACGAATTTCGGAACTTTACCGATAAATTTCTGGGGGAACAACCAACCTTCAAAATACCGAAAATTGTGAGGTACCGTTCTATGAGGGATATATGAAGGCATCGACAAATTTCATATGGAAAGTCTTATACCCCGAACGAAGACAAAACACCAATTTTCTGCTATTTCGGTGGAATATTGAGGCCACAACTTTCAAAATACCGAAAATCGAGAGGTACTGTTCTATGGAGGAACTGTACGGACGAATTTCTGGGGGAAAGTTTTATACCACTAATGTAGACTAAATACTAAATTTCAGCCATTTCGATGGAATATTGAGGCCACAACTCTCAAAATACCGCAAATCGGGAGATACCGTTCTGTGGGGGGCTATATGAAGACGTGGACCGATATAATATAATAGATACAGACGGACATTGTTATATCGACTTTGAATTTTACCCTGATCAAGAATATATGTACTTTATAGCGTTTCCGATGAATATTTCGATGTGTTACAAACGGAATGACAAATTTAATTATACCCTCCATATTATGGTGGAAAGTTTAATAATGTACATATTTTCATCAAAGTTAATTGGGTTAAGGGTATATCAGAAATAAATAATTACGTTTTTCAAATAATTGTCAATATTATAAAAGCCCTTCAAATATCAATTAACATTTAAAGGTAGCATTTGATTAACACCTCTAATTTGAGTGGATATTAAAATACTGAACTTAAATGCCTAAAATATGAAAAGTGTATTTCGTTTTCGATATTGTCACACAGGAGGTATGCTAAGTTGACAATGTTTTGAAAATAAAATCAGATTACCACGAATTAAATGTGGAATGAAAAAATTTTAGGCGGATGGATGGATATTTACTTGTATATATGCAAAGAAGTAAAGCTCTTGTTTCATCATACCACTGCGCATATTTTCAATGAGTGTTTTATGGCACACAACTAAGCTACATACATATATGGATAATAACGATCCACGTTTTACCAGTACCAACTGTGAATTGTTTATTTATTTTTTTTTTTAATCTAGTATCATTTAAATGAAATGACTTGTTTCAATTGTAAATGTTAATTGCTAGCATTAAATGATATTAGCGAATGAAAGTATCATTGATTGATTTAATCACTGATTGAAAATTAAAAAAAAAAAATAATATTTACCTATATAAACTTATACTAAGAACAAACACACACAGGGATACAAATCAGATTATTGTTAATCGCTGATTATAATCAAACAAACGATTTTTCCTCTTTCTAAGTGAAACAAACATTTGTATTAGCATAAAAGAGGAATGCTCAACGGAGAATTGAGTTTCATGGTGTTTTAATGAAATAATGTATATGAAAAGGTTAAATATTTGACTTTAAAAATAACTTGTGCTTGAAATGTAATTAGTAAAAGATATTGGACGATACGATTGCTGAACAATATATGTTGAAAAAATATTTTTTACAAAATACACGTTTATTATTGTGATGGCCTTTGGAAAAATATTCTTTAAAAAATCCACGTTTATTGTTGTGAAGGCCTTTGGAAAAAATGTTCTTTAAAAAATCCACGTTTACTGTTGTGAAGGCCTTTGGAAAAAATGTTCTTTAAAAAATCCACGTTTATTGCTGTGATGGTCTTTGGAAAAATATATTTAAAAAATCCACGTTTATTGTTGCGATGGCCTTTGGAAAAATATTCTTTAAAAAAGCCATTTTTATAGTTTTTATGGTCTTTGGAAAATATTCTCTAAAAAATCCACATTTATTGTTGTGAAGGCCTTTGGAAAAAATGTTCTTTAAAAATCCACGTTTATTGTTCCGAAGGCCTTTGGAAAAAATGTTCTTTAAAAATCCACGTTTATTGTTGTGATGGTCTTTAGAAAAATATTATTTAAAAAATCTATTTTTATTGTTGTGATGGTCTGTGGAAAAATATTGTTTAAAAAATCCAGGTTTATTGTTGTGATGGTCTTTGGAAAAATAATCTTTAAAAAATCGACGTTTATTGTAGTGATGGTCTTTGGAAAAATATTCTTTAAAAAATCCACGTTTATTGTTGTGATGATCTTTGAAAAAATATTCTTTAAAAAATCCACGTTTATTGTTGTGATGGTCTTTAGAAAAATATTATTTAAAAAATCTATTTTTATTGTTGTGATGGTCTGTGGAAAAATATTCTTTAAAAAATCCACGTTTATTGTTGTGATGGTCTTTGGAAAAATATTCTTTAAAAAATCCACGTTTATTGTTGTGATGGTCTTTGGAAAAATATTCTTTAAAAAATTCACGTTTATTGTTGTGATGGTCTTTGGAAAAATATTCTTTAAAAAATCGACGTTTATTGTTGTGATGGTCTTTGGAAAAATATTCTTTAAAAATCCACGTTTATTGTTGTGATGGTCTTTGGAAAAATATTCTTTAAAAAATCCACGTTTATTGTTGTGAAGGCCTTTGGAAAAAATGTTCTTTAAAAATACTCGTTTATTGTTGTGAAGGCCTTTGGAAAAAATGTTCTTTTAAAATCCACGTTTATTGTTGTGAAGGCCTTTGGAAAAAATGTTTTTTAAAATCCACGTTTATTGTTGTGAAGGCCTTTGGAAAAATATTCTTTAAAAAATCCACGTTTATTATTGTGATGGTCTTTGGAAAAATATTCTTTAAAAAATCCACGTTTATTGTTGTGATTGTCTTTGGAAAAATATTCTTTAAAACATCCACGTTTATTGTTGTGATGGTCCTTGGAAAAATATTCTTTAAAAAATCCACGTTTATTGTTGTGATGGTCTTTGGAAAAATATTCTTTAAAAATCCACGTTTATTGTTGTGATGGTCCTTGGACAAATATTCTTTAAAAAATCCACGTTTATTGTTGTGATGGTCTTTGGAAAAATATTCTTTAAAAAATCCACGTTTATTGTTGTGATGGTCTTTGGAAAAATATTCTTTAAAAAAATCCACGTTTATTGTTGTGATGGTCTTTGGAAAAATATTCTTTAAAAAATCCATGTTTATTGTAGTGATGGTCTTTGGAAAAATATTCTTTAAAAAATCCACGTTTATTGCTGTGATGGTCTTTGGAAAAATATTCTTTAAAAAATCCACGTTTATTGTTGTGATGGTCTTTGGAAAAATATTCTTTAAAAAATCCACGTTTATTGTTGTGATGGTCTTTGGAAAAATATTCTTTAAAAAATCCACGTTTATTGCTGTGATGGTCTTTGGAAAAATATTCTTTAAAAAATCCACGTTTATTGTTGTGATGGTCTTTGGAAAAATATTCTTTAAAAAATCCACGTTTATTGTTGTGATGGTCTTTGGAAAAATATTCTTTAAAAAATCCACGTTTATTGTTGTGATGGTCTTTGGAAAAATATTCTTTAAAAAATCCACGTTTATTGTTGTGATGGTCTTTGGAAAAATATTCTTTAAAAATCCATGTTTATTGTTGTGATGGTCTTTGGAAAAATATTCTTTAAAAAATCCACGTTTATTGTTGTGATGGTCTTTGGAAAAATATTCTTTAAAAAATCCACGTTTATTGTTGTGATGGTCTTTGGAAAAATATTCTTTAAAAAATCCACGTTTATTGTTGTGATGGTCTTTGGAAAAATATTCTTTAAAAAATCCACGTTTATTGTTGTGATGGTCTTTGGAAAAATATTCTTTAAAAAATCCACGTTTATTGCTGTGATGGTCTTTGGAAAAATATTCTTTAAAAAATCCAGGTTTATTGTAGTGATGGTTTTTGGAAAAATATTCTTTAAAAAATCCACGTTTATTGTTGTGATGGTCTTTGGAAAAATGTTCTTTAAAAAATCCACGTTTATTGTTGTGATGGTCTTTGGAAAAATATTCTTTAAAAAATCCACGTTTATTGTTGTGATGGTCTTTGGAAAAATATTCTTTAAGAAAATCCGCGTTTATTGTTGTGATGGTCTTTGGAAAAATATTCTTTAAAAAATCCACGTTTATTGTTGTGATGGTCTTTGGAAAAATATTCTTTAAGAAAATCCGCGTTTATTGTTGTGATGGTCTTTGGAAAAATATTCTTTAAAAAATCCACGTTTATTGTTGTGATGGTCTTTGGAAAAATATTCTTTAACAAATCCAGGTTTGTTGTTGTGATGGTCTTTGGAAAAATATTCTTTAAAAAATCCACGTTTATTGTTGTGATGGTCTTTGGAAAAATATTCTTTAAAAAATCCACGTTTTTTGTTGTGATGGTCTTTGGAAAAATATTCTTTAAAAAATCCACGTTTATTGTTATGATGGTCTTTGGAAAAATATTCTTTAAAAAATCCACGTTTATTGTTGTGATGGTCTTTGGAAAAATATTCTTTAAAAAATCCACGTTTATTGTTGTGATGGTCTTTGGAAAAATATTCTTTAAGAAAATCCGCGTTTATTGTTGTGATGGTCTTTGGAAAAATATTCTTTAAGAAAATCCGCGTTTATTGTTGTGATGGTCTTTGGAAAAATATTCTTTAAAAAATCCACGTTTATTGCTGTGATGGTCTTTGGAAAAATATTCTTTAAAAAATCCACGTTTATTGTTGTGATGGTCTTTGGAAAAATATTCTTTAAAAAATCCACGTTTATTGTTGTGATGGTCTTTGGAAAAATATTCTTTAAAAAATCCACGTTTATTGTTGTGATGGTCTTTGGAAAAATATTCTTTAAAAAATCCACGTTTATTGTTGTGATGGTCTTTGGAAAAATATTCTTTAAGAAAATCCGCGTTTATTGTTGTGATGGTCTTTGGAAAAATATTCTTTAAGAAAATCCGCGTTTATTGTTGTGATGGTCTTTGGAAAAATATTCTTTAAAAAATCCACGTTTATTGCTGTGATGGTCTTTGGAAAAATATTCTTTAAAAAATCCACGTTTATTGTTGTGATGGTCTTTGGAAAAATATTCTTTAAAAAATCCACGTTTATTGTTGTGATGGTCTTTGGAAAAATATTCTTTAAAAAATCCACGTTTATTGTTGTGATGGTCTTTGGAAAAATATTCTTTAAAAAATCCACGTTTATTGTTGTGATGGTCTTTGGAAAAATATTCTTTAAGAAAATCCGCGTTTATTGTTGTGATGGTCTTTGGAAAAATATTCTTTAAAAAATCCAGGTTTATTGTAGTGATGGTTTTTGGAAAAATATTCTTTAAAAAATCCACGTTTATTGTTGTGATGGTCTTTGGAAAAATATTCTTTAAAAAATCCACGTTTATTGTTGTGATGGTCTTTGGAAAAATATTCTTTAAAAAATCCACGTTTATTGTTGTGATGGTCTTTGGAAAAATATTCTTTAAAAAATACACGTTTATTGTTGTGATGGTCTTTGGAAAAATATTCTTTAAAAAATCGACGTTTATTGTTGTGATGGTCTTTGGAAAAATATTCTTTAAAAAATCGACGTTTATTGTTGTGATGGTCTTTGGAAAAATATTCTTTAAAAAATCGACGTTTATTGTTGTGATGGTCTTTGGAAAAATATTCTTTAAAAATCCACGTTTATTGTTGTGATGGTCTTTGGAAAAATATTCTTTAAAAAATCCACGTTTATTGTTGTGATGGTCTTTGGAAAAATATTCTTTAAAAAATCCACGTTTATTGTTGTGATGGTCTTTGGAAAAATATTCTTTAAGAAAATCCGCGTTTATTGTTGTGATGGTCTTTGGAAAAATATTCTTTAAGAAAATCCGCGTTTATTGTTGTGATGGTCTTTGGAAAAATATTCTTTAAAAAATCCACGTTTATTGTTGTGATGGTCTTTGGAAAAATATTCTTTAAAAAATCCACGTTTATTGTTGTGATGGTCTTTGGAAAAATATTCTTTAAAAAATCCACGTTTATTGTTGTGATGGTCTTTGGAAAAATATTCTTTAAGAAAATCCGCGTTTATTGTTGTGATGGTCTTTGGAAAAATATTCTTTAAAAAAACCACGTTTATTGTTGTGAAGGCCTTTGGAAAAAATGTTCTTTAAAAATACTCGTTTATTGTTGTGAAGGCCTTTGGAAAAAATGTTCTTTTAAAATCCACGTTTATTGTTGTGAAGGCCTTTGGAAAAAATGTTTTTTAAAATCCACGTTTATTGTTGTGAAGGCCTTTGGAAAAATATTCTTTAAAAAATCCACGTTTATTATTGTGATGGTCTTTGGAAAAATATTCTTTAAAAAATCCACGTTTATTGTTGTGATTGTCTTTGGAAAAATATTCTTTAAAAAATCCACGTTTATTGTTGTGATGGTCCTTGGAAAAATATTCTTTAAAAAATCCACGTTTATTGTTGTGATGGTCTTTGGAAAAATATTCTTTAAAAATCCACGTTTATTGTTGTGATGGTCCTTGGACAAATATTCTTTAAAAAATCCACGTTTATTGTTGTGATGGTCTTTGGAAAAATATTCTTTAAAAAATCCACGTTTATTGTTGTGATGGTCTTTGGAAAAATATTCTTTAAAAAAATCCACGTTTATTGTTGTGATGGTCTTTGGAAAAATATTCTTTAAAAAATCCATGTTTATTGTAGTGATGGTCTTTGGAAAAATATTCTTTAAAAAATCCACGTTTATTGCTGTGATGGTCTTTGGAAAAATATTCTTTAAAAAATCCACGTTTATTGTTGTGATGGTCTTTGGAAAAATATTCTTTAAAAAATCCACGTTTATTGTTGTGATGGTCTTTGGAAAAATATTCTTTAAAAAATCCACGTTTATTGTTGTGATGGTCTTTGGAAAAATATTCTTTAAAAAATCCACGTTTATTGCTGTGATGGTCTTTGGAAAAATATTCTTTAAAAAATCCACGTTTATTGTTGTGATGGTCTTTGGAAAAATATTCTTTAAAAAATCCACGTTTATTGTTGTGATGGTCTTTGGAAAAATATTCTTTAAAAAATCCACGTTTATTGTTGTGATGGTCTTTGGAAAAATATTCTTTAAAAAATCCACGTTTATTGTTGTGATGGTCTTTGGAAAAATATTCTTTAAAAAATCCACGTTTATTGTTGTGATGGTCTTTGGAAAAATATTCTTTAAAAAATCCACGTTTATTGTTGTGATGGTCTTTGGAAAAATATTCTTTAAAAAATCCACGTTTATTGTTGTGATGGTCTTTGGAAAAATATTCTTTAAAAAATCCACGTTTATTGTTGTGATGGTCTTTGGAAAAATATTCTTTAAAAAATCCACGTTTATTGCTGTGATGGTCTTTGGAAAAATATTCTTTAAAAAATCCAGGTTTATTGTAGTGATGGTTTTTGGAAAAATATTCTTTAAAAAATCCACGTTTATTGTTGTGATGGTCTTTGGAAAAATATTCTTTAAAAAATCCACGTTTATTGTTGTGATGGTCTTTGGAAAAATATTCTTTAAAAAATCCACGTTTATTGCTGTGATGGTCTTTGGAAAAATATTCTTTAACAAATCCAGGTTTGTTGTTGTGATGGTCTTTGGAAAAATATTCTTTAAAAAATCCACGTTTATTGTTGTGATGGTCTTTGGAAAAATATTCTTTAAGAAAATCCGCGTTTATTGTTGTGATGGTCTTTGGAAAAATATTCTTTAAAAAATCCACGTTTATTGTTGTGATGGTCTTTGGAAAAATATTCTTTAACAAATCCAGGTTTGTTGTTGTGATGGTCTTTGGAAAAATATTCTTTAAAAAATCCACGTTTATTGTTGTGATGGTCTTTGGAAAAATATTCTTTAAAAAATCCACGTTTTTTGTTGTGATGGTCTTTGGAAAAATATTCTTTAAAAAATCCACGTTTATTGTTATGATGGTCTTTGGAAAAATATTCTTTAAAAAATCCACGTTTATTGTTGTGATGGTCTTTGGAAAAATATTCTTTAAAAAATCCACGTTTATTGTTGTGATGGTCTTTGGAAAAATATTCTTTAAGAAAATCCGCGTTTATTGTTGTGATGGTCTTTGGAAAAATATTCTTTAAGAAAATCCGCGTTTATTGTTGTGATGGTCTTTGGAAAAATATTCTTTAAAAAATCCACGTTTATTGCTGTGATGGTCTTTGGAAAAATATTCTTTAAAAAATCCACGTTTATTGTTGTGATGGTCTTTGGAAAAATATTCTTTAAAAAATCCACGTTTATTGTTGTGATGGTCTTTGGAAAAATATTCTTTAAAAAATCCACGTTTATTGTTGTGATGGTCTTTGGAAAAATATTCTTTAAAAAATCCACGTTTATTGTTGTGATGGTCTTTGGAAAAATATTCTTTAAGAAAATCCGCGTTTATTGTTGTGATGGTCTTTGGAAAAATATTCTTTAAAAAATCCACGTTTATTGCTGTGATGGTCTTTGGAAAAATATTCTTTAAAAAATCCACGTTTATTGTTGTGATGGTCTTTGGAAAAATATTCTTTAAAAAATCGACGTTTATTGTTGTGATGGTCTTTGGAAAAATATTCTTTAAAAAATCGACGTTTATTGTTGTGATGGTCTTTGGAAAAATATTCTTTAAAAAATCGACGTTTATTGTTGTGATGGTCTTTGGAAAAATATTCTTTAAAAATCCACGTTTATTGTTGTGATGGTCTTTGGAAAAATATTCTTTAAAAAATCCACGTTTATTGTTGTGATGGTCTTTGGAAAAATATTCTTTAAAAAATCCACGTTTATTGTTGTGATGGTCTTTGGAAAAATATTCTTTAAGAAAATCCGCGTTTATTGTTGTGATGGTCTTTGGAAAAATATTCTTTAAGAAAATCCGCGTTTATTGTTGTGATGGTCTTTGGAAAAATATTCTTTAAAAAATCCACGTTTATTGCTGTGATGGTCTTTGGAAAAATATTCTTTAAAAAATCCACGTTTATTGTTGTGATGGTCTTTGGAAAAATATTCTTTAAAAAATCCACGTTTATTGTTGTGATGGTCTTTGGAAAAATATTCTTTAAAAAATCCACGTTTATTGTTGTGATGGTCTTTGGAAAAATATTCTTTAAAAAATCCACGTTTATTGTTGTGATGGCCTTTGGAAAAATATTCTTTAAGAAAATCCGCGTTTATTGTTGTGATGGTCTTTGGAAAAATATTCTTTAAAAAATCCACGTTTATTGCTGTGATGGTCTTTGGAAAAATATTCTTTAAAAAATCCACGTTTATTGTTGTGATGGTCTTTGGAAAAATATTCTTTAAAAAATCGACGTTTATTGTTGTGATGGTCTTTGGAAAAATATTCTTTAAAAAATCGACGTTTATTGTTGTGATGGTCTTTGGAAAAATATTCTTTAAAAAATCGACGTTTATTGTTGTGATGGTCTTTGGAAAAATATTCTTTAAAAATCCACGTTTATTGTTGTGATGGTCTTTGGAAAAATATTCTTTAAAAAATCCACGTTTATTGTTGTGATGGTCTTTGGAAAAATATTCTTTAAAAAATCCACGTTTATTGTTGTGATGGTCTTTGGAAAAATATTCTTTAAGAAAATCCGCGTTTATTGTTGTGATGGTCTTTGGAAAAATATTCTTTAAGAAAATCCGCGTTTATTGTTGTGATGGTCTTTGGAAAAATATTCTTTAAAAAATCCACGTTTATTGCTGTGATGGTCTTTGGAAAAATATTCTTTAAAAAATCCACGTTTATTGTTGTGATGGTCTTTGGAAAAATATTCTTTAAAAAATCCACGTTTATTGTTGTGATGGTCTTTGGAAAAATATTCTTTAAAAAATCCACGTTTATTGTTGTGATGGTCTTTGGAAAAATATTCTTTAAAAAATCCACGTTTATTGTTGTGATGGTCTTTGGAAAAATATTCTTTAAGAAAATCCGCGTTTATTGTTGTGATGGTCTTTGGAAAAATATTCTTTAAAAAATCCACGTTTATTGCTGTGATGGTCTTTGGAAAAATATTCTTTAAAAAATCCACGTTTATTGTTGTGATGGTCTTTGGAAAAATATTCTTTAAAAAATCGACGTTTATTGTTGTGATGGTCTTTGGAAAAATATTCTTTAAAAAATCGACGTTTATTGTTGTGATGGTCTTTGGAAAAATATTCTTTAAAAAATCGACGTTTATTGTTGTGATGGTCTTTGGAAAAATATTCTTTAAAAATCCACGTTTATTGTTGTGATGGTCTTTGGAAAAATATTCTTTAAAAAATCCACGTTTATTGTTGTGATGGTCTTTGGAAAAATATTCTTTAAAAAATCCACGTTTATTGTTGTGATGGTCTTTGGAAAAATATTCTTTAAGAAAATCCGCGTTTATTGTTGTGATGGTCTTTGGAAAAATATTCTTTAAGAAAATCCGCGTTTATTGTTGTGATGGTCTTTGGAAAAATATTCTTTAAAAAATCCACGTTTATTGCTGTGATGGTCTTTGGAAAAATATTCTTTAAAAAATCCACGTTTATTGTTGTGATGGTCTTTGGAAAAATATTCTTTAAAAAATCCACGTTTATTGTTGTGATGGTCTTTGGAAAAATATTCTTTAAAAAATCCACGTTTATTGTTGTGATGGTCTTTGGAAAAATATTCTTTAAGAAAATCCGCGTTTATTGTTGTGATGGTCTTTGGAAAAATATTCTTTAAAAAATCCACGTTTATTGCTGTGATGGTCTTTGGAAAAATATTCTTTAAAAAATCCAGGTTTATTGTAGTGATGGTTTTTGGAAAAATATTCTTTAAAAAATCCACGTTTATTGTTGTGATGGTCTTTGGAAAAATATTCTTTAAAAAATCCACGTTTATTGTTGTGATGGTCTTTGGAAAAATATTCTTTAAAAAATCCACGTTTATTGTTGTGATGGTCTTTGGAAAAATATTCTTTAAAAAATACACGTTTATTGTTGTGATGGTCTTTGGAAAAATATTCTTTAAAAAATCGACGTTTATTGTTGTGATGGTCTTTGGAAAAATATTCTTTAAAAAATCGACGTTTATTGTTGTGATGGTCTTTGGAAAAATATTCTTTAAAAATCCACGTTTATTGTTGTGATGGTCTTTGGAAAAATATTCTTTAAAAAATCCACGTTTATTGTTGTGATGGTCTTTGGAAAAATATTCTTTAAAAAATCCACGTTTATTGTTGTGATGGTCTTTGGAAAATTATTCTTTAACAAATCCGCGTTTATTGTTGTGATGGTCTTTGGAAAAATATTCTTTAAGAAAATCCGCGTTTATTGTTGTGATGGTCTTTGGAAAAATATTCTTTAAAAAATCCACGTTTATTGCTGTGATGGTCTTTGGAAAAATATTCTTTAAAAAATCCACGTTTATTGTTGTGATGGTCTTTGGAAAAATATTCTTTAAAAAATCCACGTTTATTGTTGTGATGGTCTTTGGAAAAATATTCTTTAAAAAATCCACGTTTATTGTTGTGATGGTCTTTGGAAAAATATTCTTTAAAAAATCCACGTTTATTGTAGTGATGGTCTTTGGAAAAATATTCTTTAAAAAATCCACGTTTATTGTTGTGATGATCTTTGAAAAAATATTCTTTAAAAAATCCACGTTTATTGTTGTGATGGTCTTTAGAAAAATATTATTTAAAAAATCTATTTTTATTGTTGTGATGGTCTGTGGAAAAATATTCTTTAAAAAATCCACGTTTATTGTTGTGATGGTCTTTGGAAAAATATTCTTTAAAAAATCCACGTTTATTGCTGTGATGGTCTTTGGAAAAATATTCTTTAAAAAATCCACGTTTATTGTTGTGATGGTCTTTGGAAAAATATTCTTTAAAAAATCCACGTTTATTGTTGTGATGGTCTTTGGAAAAATATTCTTTAAAAAATCGACGTTTATTGTTGTGATGGTCTTTGGAAAAATATTCTTTAAAAATCCACGTTTATTGTTGTGATGGTCTTTGGAAAAATATTCTTTAAAAAATCCACGTTTATTGTTGTGAAGGCCTTTGGAAAAAATGTTCTTTAAAAATCCACGTTTATTGTTGTGAAGGCCTTTGGAAAAAATGTTCTTTTAAAATCCACGTTTATTGTTGTGAAGGCCTTTGGAAAAAATGTTTTTTAAAATCCACGTTTATTGTTGTGAAGGCCTTTGGAAAAATATTCTTTAAAAAATCCACGTTTATTATTGTGATGGTCTTTGGAAAAATATTCTTTAAAAAATCCACGTTTATTGTTGTGATTGTCTTTGGAAAAATATTCTTTAAAAAATCCACGTTTATTGTTGTGATGGTCCTTGGAAAAATATTCTTTAAAAAATCCACGTTTATTGTTGTGATGGTCTTTGGAAAAATATTCTTTAAAAATCCACGTTTATTGTTGTGATGGTCCTTGGACAAATATTCTTTAAAAAATCCACGTTTATTGTTGTGATGGTCTTTGGAAAAATATTCTTTAAAAAATCCACGTTTATTGTTGTGATGGTCTTTGGAAAAATATTCTTTAAAAAAATCCACGTTTATTGTTGTGATGGTCTTTGGAAAAATATTCTTTAAAAAATCCATGTTTATTGTAGTGATGGTCTTTGGAAAAATATTCTTTAAAAAATCCACGTTTATTGCTGTGATGGTCTTTGGAAAAATATTCTTTAAAAAATCCACGTTTATTGTTGTGATGGTCTTTGGAAAAATATTCTTTAAAAAATCCACGTTTATTGTTGTGATGGTCTTTGGAAAAATATTCTTTAAAAAAATTCACGTTTATTGTAGTGATGGTCTTTGGAAAAATATTCTTTAAAAAATCCACGTTTATTGTTGTGATGGTCTTTGGAAAAATATTCTTTAAAAATCCATGTTTATTGTTGTGATGGTCTTTGGAAAAATATTCTTTAAAAAATCCACGTTTATTGTTGTGATGGTCTTTGGAAAAATATTCTTTAAAAAATCCACGTTTATTGTTGTGATGGTCTTTGGAAAAATATTCTTTAAAAAATCCACGTTTATTGTTGTGATGGTCTTTGGAAAAATATTCTTTAAAAAATCCACGTTTATTGTTGTGATGGTCTTTGGAAAAATATTCTTTAAAAAATCCACGTTTATTGTTGTGATGGTCTTTGGAAAAATATTCTTTAAAAAATCCACGTTTATTGTTGTGATGGTCTTTGGAAAAATATTCTTTAAAAAATCCACGTTTATTGTTGTGATGGTCTTTGGAAAAATATTCTTTAAAAAATTCACGTTTATTGTTGTGATGATCTTTGGAAAAATATTCTTTCAAAAAATCCACGTTTATTGTTGCGATGGTCTTTGGAAATATATTCTTTAGAAAATTCACGTTTATTGTTGTGATGATCTTTTGAAAAATATTCTTTCAAAAAATCCACGTTTATTGTTGCGATGGTCTTTGGAAAAATATTCTTTAAAAACATCCAAGTTTATTGTAGTGGTGGTCTTTGGAAAAATATTCTTAAAAAATTCGCGTTTATTGTAGTGATGGTCTTTGGAAAAATATTCTTTAAAAAATCCACGTTTATTGTTGTGATGGTCTTTGGAAAAATATTCTTTAAAAAATCCACGTTTATTGTAGTGATAGTCTTTGGAAAAATATTCTTTAAAAAATCCACGTTTATTGTTGTGATGGTCTTTGGAAAAATATTCTTTAAAAAATCCACGTTTATTGTAGTGATGGTCTTTGGAAAAATATTCTTTAAAAAATCCACGTTTATTGCTGTAAAGGTCTTTGGAAAAATATTCTTTAAAAAATCCACGTTTATTGTTGCGATGGTCTTTGGAAAAATATTCTTTAAAAACATCCAAGTTTATTGTAGTGGTGGTCTTTGGAAAAATATTCTTAAAAAATTCGCGTTTATTGTTGTGATGGTCTTTGGAAAAATATTCTTTAAAAAATCCACGTTTATTGTTGTAATGGTCTTTGGAAAAATATTCTTTAAAAAATCCACGTTTATTGTAGTGATGGTCTTTGGAAAAATATTCTTTAAAAAAATCCAAGGTTTCTGCTCAGATGGTGGTTGAAAAAAATATTCTTTAAAAAATCCACGTTTATTGTTGTGATGGTCATTGGAAAAATATACTTTAAAAAATCCACATTTATTGTTGCGATGGTCTTTGGAAAAATATTCTTTAAAAAATCCACATTTATTGTTGTGATGGTCATTGGAAAAATATACTTTAAAAAATCCACGTTTATTTTTGTGATGGTCTTTGGAAAAATATTCTTTAAAAAATCCACATTTATTGTTGTGATGGTCATTGGAAAAATATACTTTACAAAATCCACGTTTATTTTTGTGATGGTCTTTGGAAAAATATTCTTTAAAAAATCCACGTTTATTGTGTTAATGGTCTCTGGAAAAATATTCTTTAAAAAATCCACATTTATTGTTGTGATGGTCTTTGGAAAAATATTCTTTAAAAAATCCACGTTTATTTTTGTGATGGTCTTTGGAAAAATATTCTTTAAAAAATCCACGTTTATTGTAGTGATGGTCTTTGGAAAAATATTCTTTGGAAAAATATTCTTTAAAAAATCCACGTTTATTGTTGTGATGGTCTTTGGAAAAATATTCTTTGGAAAAATATTCTTTAAAAAATCCACGTTTATTGTTGTGATGGTCTTTGGAAAAATATTCTTTAAAAAATCCACGTTTATTGTTGTGATGGTCTTTGGAAAAATATTCTTTAAAAAATCCACGTTTATTGTTGTGATGGTCTTTGGAAAAATATTCTTTAAGAAATCCACGTTTATTGTTGTGATGATATTTGGAAAAATATTCTTTAAAAAATCCACATTTATTGTCGTGATGGTCTTTGGAAAAATATTCTTTAAAAAATCCAGGTTTGTTGTTGTGATGGTCTTTGGAAAAATATTCTTTAAAAAATCCACGTTTATTGTTGTGATGGTATTTGGAAAAATATTCTTTAAAAAATCCACGTTTATTGTTGTGATGGTATTTGGAAAAATATTCTTTAAAAATTCACGTTTATTGTTGTGATAGTCTTTGGAAAAATATTCTTTAAAAAATCCACGTTTATTGTTGTGATGGTCTTTGGAAAAATATTCTTTAAAAAATCCACGTTTATTTTTGTGAAGGTCTTTGGAAAAATATTCTTTAAAAATCCACGTTTATTGTTGTGATGGTCTTTGGAAAAATATTCTTTAAAAAATCCACGTTTATTGTTGTGATGGTCTTTGGAAAAATATTCTTTAAGAAATCCACGTTTATTGTTGTGATGATATTTGGAAAAATATTCTTTAAAAAATCCACATTTATTGTCGTGATGGTCTTTGGAAAAATATTCTTTAACAAATCCAGGTTTGTTGTTGTGATGGTCTTTGGAAAAATATTCTTTAAAAAATCCACGTTTATTGTTGTGATGGTCTTTGGAAAAATATTTTTTAAAAAATCCAGGTTTATTGTTGTGATGGTCCTTGTAAAAATATTCTTTAAAAAATCCACGTTTATTGTCGTGATGTTCTTTGGAAAAATATTGTTTAAAAAATCCACGTTTATTGTTGTGATGGTCTTTGGAAAAATATTTTTTAAAAAATCCAGGTTTATTGTTGTGATGGTCCTTGTAAAAATATTCTTTAAAAAATCCACGTTTATTGTCGTGATGGTCTTTGGAAAAATATTGTTTAAAAAATCCACGTTTATTATTGTGATGGTCTTTGGAAAAATATTCTTTAAAAAATCCAGGTTTGTTGTTGTGGTGGTCTTTGGAAAAATATTCTTTAAAAAATCCACGTTTATTGTTGTGATGGTCTTTGGAAAAATATTCTTTAAAAAATCCACGTTTATTTTTGTGATGGTCTTTGGAAAAATATTCTTTAAAAAATACACGTTTATTGTTGTGATGGTCTTTGGAAAAATATTCTTTAAAAAATCCACGTTTATTGTTGTGATGGTCTTTGGAAAAATATTCTTTAAAAAATCCACGTTTATTTTTGTGATGGTCTTTGGAAAAATATTCTTTAAAAAATACACGTTTATTGTTGTGATGGTCTTTGGAAAAATATTCTTTAAAAAATCCACGTTTATTGTTGTGATGGTCTTTGGAAAAATATTCTTTAAAAAATCCACGTTTATTGTTGTGATGGTCTTTGGAAAAATATTCTTTAAAAAATCCACGTTTATTGTTGTGATGGTCTTTGGAAAAATATTCTTTAAAAATCCACGTTTATTGTTGTGATGGTCTTTGGAAAAATATTCTTTAAAAAATCCACGTTTATTGTTGTGATGGTCTTTGGAAAAATATTCTTTAAAAAATCCACGTTTATTGTTGTGATGGTCTTTGGAAAAATATTCTTTAAAAAATCCACGTTTATTGTTGTGATGGTCTTTGGAAAAATATTCTTTAAAAAATCCACGTTTATTGTTGTGATGGTCTTTGGAAAAATATTCTTTAAAAAATCCACGTTTATTGTTGTGATGGTCTTTGGAAAAATATTCTTTAAAAAATCCACGTTTATTGTTGTGATGGTCTTTGGAAAAATATTCTTTAAAAAATCCACGTTTATTGTTGTGATGGTCTTTGGAAAAATATTCTTTAAAAAATCCACGTTTATTGCTGTGATGGTCTTTGGAAAAATATTCTTTAAAAAATCCACGTTTATTGTTGTGATGGTCTTTGGAAAAATATTCTTTAAAAAATCCACGTTTATTGTTGTGATGGTCTTTGGAAAAATATTCTTTAAAAAATCCACGTTTATTGTTGTGATGGTCTTTGGAAAAATATTCTTTAAAAAAAATCCGCTCAGACGGTGGTTGAAAAAATATTGTTTAAAAAAATCCACGTTTTTTGCTCAGATGGAGGTTGAAAAAAATATTCTTTAAAAATCCAAGATTTTTGGGCTGCTTGTCGTTTTCTTGTTTAACGTTCCATGATGCAATTGATAATTATTTTACAAACTAACACAGAAACTTTTTCTACAACATTAGAATAGGATGCTGAAAACAGACAAACCAACATCTGTATCATCGTTAGTATCCGCCAAAGAAAAACTGCATTGTTAGGATTGAATTTGCTTTGTAAAAAATAGTAAAAATGATGAGAATCGATGTAAAAAAGTACAAAGACAAACAATAATAAAGTTTACAAAGTAAGAAATACAATAGCTGGGGCTAACAAAATGAAGCAAAAAAGAAAATGAAATAGAATGTAAAGCAAGTACGAATAGCATTCAATAACAAAGAATCAATAGTATTCTTGATGATGGTCATTGAAACGTTGTATGTGTGTTCGTGGCAAACATAAACACAAGAATAAAACTTAAACTGAACTGAGCAATTTGATTAAATGGAAATCGCAATTAAAGTGTCATAAAACTTAAACAAATCAACCCCCGTTTGGTTATTCTTGGACATCATCAGCAGTTTATTCGTGCAATTATCCCCATCAAAGGCATAAAGAGAAAGCGAAGAATAATAAGCTGCATCCTTTTGCTGGTGGTAGTGGTGGGAATGGGTGTGTGTCTGCTGTCTTGTTGTATTAATATTGGCTAAATGGCAATGATTCCACTAAAAAGCAAAGCATGATATGTGCAAATGAATTGGAATTGTTTCACATTGCAACCGCATTAGAAACATTAGAGTTATTGTGTATTAAGTTTTTTCTACCTTCTTCTTCTTTACCTTTTATTTCATATGTCTTTTGTACTGCATTTACCACATTAAAAGATATCATTTCAAAGGGATTTTTTTATCAAAGGCAGGATAAGTGAGGATTTGATTAATGGGCTCATCATCATAAAGACTATTTTTTGAAATTGTCTATGTAGAACGGATTCAAGTAGATTTTAATGAAAATAAAAAGGCTATGTTGCTTTGAAGAAATCTGATTGCGGAATATATATACGAAGAATACAAGATACAATCTAGTATTTTTCCACCAACATCCAGAAAGCAGCAAGCGGGAGTTCTTTTAAATAAAACTAACTAGTAACTTTAACCATAAGTTTCATATCACAAAAACACAAATTTAACCTCTTGACATTTCATTCAAAGGCATTTTCCGGATTTTCTTTTATCAATCATTTAAAATTCAAGTAATCAAAACCAATGCACAACTCTCTCTTTGTAATATAAGCTTAACAAAATGTTGAAACATTCAACAGAAAAGTTTCGTGTCTGTCGAAAAAGTTATACATATATCATCATTGTCGTAAAAACGTTAACATGACAATGATTTTAATTTTTAAATGGGAAAAAAAACTTTGTCCATATAAATCTTGTTTTAAAATTTCTTTTGAAAAACAAACTATTTTGGATTTGCCAATAAGTTCATGTGAACATTGTGTCTACAAAGTATAACGTGAATGCATTTCTACAATTCAAAAGGAATAAACATCTTTTTTTAAAGCTAAATAAAATCACAGTAGAACTTTTAATAAAAAACATATAGAGTTTTAAAGTGTAATTAAAAACATGGAAAAAAAGTATCAGTCGGCTTTGCCGACAGAGATATACCCTCAGCCAGTGCGAAGTGAAACACTTTTTCCCAAAAAAGAAACTTTTGTATTTGGTCGTATGAACTTGTCGACAAAAGTATGGATTTAGATTAAAGCTCAAAAGTTTTGCGAGGGAGGTACCTAAATTAATGGACTGACATAGTCAATTTTGGAAATGGGTTTTATTTTGGGAGAAATTCCTCTCGATAGATATTCCGCCCACCAGTCATTTCCGTGGGTCACCATATAATTTAGAACTTTGGATAATCATATCAGGAAACATGGACTTGTCCACGAAAAACATATTTTTACCTTCGGTAAAAATTTCCAAAGGATCCTCGAACAGACCCTTAACGGCACTTATACAAAGATGTTGAACATTTCTGTGGTTGGTACCCCAAGCAGTGGACCACTTTTGAACACAATATTTCGAGATTCAAAGTTTAGACCAAATCGGTTGCCCGTTTGTGAGATATCGCGCGTACCGTTTTAGGGAATATTTTCGAACTTTTGTGGGGTAGGTATCGGATGAAGTGGACATATAAGTATTCGGCTCGAGAGATGTCATGCCCTCTGATCATTTTATCAAGAAATATGGCCTTGCCAATCAAAAAACTTGTACCATCGTAATAGGGACCTTGAGTGTAACCTGTTGCAAGAAAAATTAAAACGATTCGAGAGGAGGTCCTAAACTGCACTTTTCCGAAATTTTGTGTGGGAGGTACCCGAAGGAGTTCATATATATGTATTCCATATTATAAACTGATCTATGTCTTGTAGAAATATAATGATGTGCAGAATATTGGTCCATATTCGATTACGTCGGTTACTGCCTTCGACAGATATCGTGTGCACCTTACTTATCATGTGCACCATTTAGCGAAAAGGTTTAAACTGTTGTGGGGGAGGTACCCAAAGGAGTGGAACGATATAAGTTTGCGCAATATTGACTGCCAAATTTTGGGTCGAATTGGTTTATCCGTTGGAGAGTTATCCTGCGCTGCATCCCCTACATATGGTGCCTTATTGGTTTTTTTTTTTTACAGCTCTGAGGTCATTTTGGACTTGCCCCTAAAAAACGTGTACCGTCGTAATGGGGGCAGCGAATACAAGTTGTTACAACAAAAATCAAAACGATTCGAGAGGAAGTATTAAACTGCACTATTCCGAAATGTTGTGTAGGAGGTACCCGAAGGAGTGGACAAATATAGTAAATATTCGAACTTGATCTATGTCTGGTAGAAATTTGGCGAGATGCAAAGTATGGAGCAAATCCGTTACTTCCTTTAAGAGTTAACGTGCGCACAATTTTTACGAACATTTTGGAACTTTTGAGGGGGGGTGTACCTGAAGGAGGGGAATGGTATGACCAATCTTCGATATGACCCATCTTAAACTAAACCGTCTAGCCAGCCAGACAGACGGACGCACATAGCTAAATCGACTCCAAATTGTCTGAAACGAATTTCCTCCAAACATACTTGGGGCCTAAATCCGTTATTTCGATGAGGCACGTTTTTGGTCGTAACAAAGTGTGTATGAAAAAAACAAAAATTCCTTTACAATTCCACTTGAAAAAAATTAAAAAAATTTTTTGCGAACACTTCTACGATTTTTGGTATAAAGGTGAAAGAAAAAGAATTTGGTTTCTGTTCGCGTTCACAAAATGGGCCGATGCGCGCAAACGTTATAGCGGATTTTATTCTCGTATAAAGAAAAAATATTATCGAATTGCTTAGTTCTTGTATTGAAAATATGTATGCATATATCAGTAACAACATTTGACATCCATCGGTAGATGCACCATAAATTTTAAAATTTGTTTTTATTTTCGCGGAAAATAAAAAAAAAAACATAAAAAATCTGCAAGCAAATCTAAATCATCCTACATCAGAGTCCGTATAAACCTTTAAACAAGTAAGAACGGCAATAAGTTCGGCCGGGCCGAACTTGTTATACCCTCCACCACAAGTTGTATTGAAGTAAAATGGAATAATTAGTTTCCTTTCGTGTATGAAGAAGACTTAATACTAAATTTCAGCAATTTCGGTAAAACAATGTGAGGTACCGTTATATAGGAGCTATTTCAAAACGTCGATCTATACCGACAAATTCCTGACCGAAAGTTTTTAGACTCAAAGAAGACTAAATAACAAATGTCCTATATTTCGGTAAGAAAATGTGGCTAAAATTTAAAAAAATACCAAAAATCAAGAAGTACGCTTCTATGGGGATATAGGAAGACGTGGACCTATACTGATAATACTCTTCTGGAATATTTTATAACCCTTGGAAGACTAAATAACGAATTTCAGCAATTTCGGTTGGATATTGACGTCACAATCTTCAATATTACGAAAGTCGGGAGGTACCGTTCTATGGGGGCTATATCGAAACGTGGACCTATTCCGCCGAATTTTAGTCAGAAATGGGGCAATACGAAAGCGTGGACATGTACAGACCAATTTCTGGCGAACAGTTTTATATCACATTGAAGACTAAATACCAAATTTCATCCATTTTGGTGGAATATGGAAGCCACGACCTTCAAAATACGGAAAATCTGGAGGTACCTTTCCAAGGGGGCTATATGAAGGCGTGGACCTATACTGACAAATTTAAAGGGGAAGTTTGAGTACCCGCAACGAAGTCTAAATACCAAATTACAACGTTCAAAATACCGAAAATCGGGAGGTACCGTTCTATGGGGGCTATATTAAGGCATGGACCGTGACCGACAAAGTTCTAGGGGAAACTTTTATACCACCAACGTAGACTAAGTACCAAATTTCAGCCATTTCGGTGTGATAATGAAGCTTAAACCTTCAAAATACCGAAAATCGGGAGGTACCGTTCTATGGGGGCTATATGAAGGCGTGGACATATACCGACAAAATGCTGCGGGAAAGTTTTATACCCCTAAAGAGGACTACGTACCAAATTTCAGCCATTTTGGAAGGATAATGAAGCTAAAACCTTAAAAATTCCGAAAATCGGGAGGTACCGTTCTATGGGGGCTATATGAAGGTGTGGACCGATGCCGTCAAAATTCTGGGGGAAAGTATTATACCCCTAAAGAAGACTATGTACCAAATTTCAGCCATTTTGGTAGGATAACGAAGCGAAAACCTTAAAAATACCGAAAATCGGGAGGTACCGTTCTATGGGGGCTATATGAAGGCGTGGACCGATATATCCCATTTGCAATACCAGCCATCCTGCATGTAATAAAAACTTCTGTACCAAATTTTGACTCTCTATCTTTAAAATTGCGAGCTGTATCTTGATTTCAACAGACAGACAGACGGACATGGTCAAATCGACATAGAATTTTATGCTGATCAATAATTTATATACTTTATATACCGACGAATATTTCGATGTGTTACAAACGGAATGACAAATTTAATTAAACCCTCCATATGGTGGAGTGTATAAAAATTAAAACGATTCGATAGGACTCTTAAATTTCACTTTTCCAAATTTTGTGTGAGAGGTACTCGAAGGTGTGGACCGATATAGTCTTACCCGATCTATATCTGGAAGGAATAATAACACTGGTAAACACGACTTTTGTTTCAACAGAAATTTTTGTTGTTTCTAAATGAATTCGACGAGTTATTTTCAGATCCGGTCACGGTTTTTCTCCATCAGCTCTTGTTCTTGAGATATAGCTCAAAATCGGTTTTTACGAGTTTTACCCAGAATTTCGTTATTTCCGGACACAGACAAATATTTTTTGTGGGTTTTTCGACACTAATATATTAAGGAGATGTTGTACGTTCGATTCAAACAGTTTTTGAAATAATTACAGTGAATATATAACGAAAAAAATATAGAAAACATACGACGGACCTTGTAAAAATTGCATATTTTGCGCACTTTAAGCTGTAATTACATCATCGGGGGAAGTCATAGTCGAATTCATTTAGAAACAACAAAAATTCCGGTTGAAACATTCAACTTTTACAATTTTGTTGAGCAGTGTAATATATGAAAAGTTTGGACCAAATCGATTTCGCACTTCGACAGTTATCGTTCACACAATTTTTCAGAAAATTTTTTCACTTTTGTGGGGGAGGTGCCCGAAGGAAATTAAACTACGTTTGGGCAAAAACATACGAAGTGCAAAATTTGGTTCGAATCGGTAGATCCGTTCGGGAGTTATCCTGCGCACCAGGCAGCTAGACAGTAAGACAGACAGATGAACGGACAGGGCTAAATCGACTCCAAATTGTTTGAAACGAATTTCGTCCAAACATACTTGGGGTCTAAAACCATTTTTTCGATGGCCACATCTTTGGTCGTATTTTGTAAATTTTGTATTAAACTAAAGACTAATACCCTAGACAGACGGCAGCGTTAATTTGCATTAACTGCCTTAATTCAAATTAATTCGTGCATTATCCACATTCCTAATGCACAAAATCAAAGGAAATTTTAACTGAATTTAGGTATTTCAATATGGCAATGCTGTAAAAGAGAGCCCATATTCATGTGGGAGAGAGAGCATATTCATGCTCTGAGACACAATTTGCATTGAAAATCAATTGTCTTTTGTCAAATTTCCATGTTTAAGAAAATAAAAAAGGAAAACAAATCAGAAATTCGCGTTTCTTTCAAATAAGTAGTGGTCTTTATCGAATGGAATAGCAGCTAATCGTTTTTCGCGCCTTCTATCAAATCTATTTTTAAAATTTTTATTTTCACAATCATTTCATTACCCACCATACCAATTCTATCGAAAATAATATCTTCTTCAAATGTTCCTTTAGAGTTTTGCGACATTTTTTAATATTAAAAAGACTCAAAAATATCGCGAATAAATTAAATTTATTTTTGCATTATCGTGGTGAAAAAGTCAATGGTTGAAAGTATATTTGTTTCGCATATTTTGGCGAACTTTTGTAAAACTTTATGAAATGGTCTGCTGGGTACAAACAAACAACACAAACAGCTGTTTCATAAATGCAGAAACTATCGTCTGTCAGGGTAAAAAGTTAATTCAAATTAAGGAATTTTTAATGCACATTAACTCTGCCGTCTGTCTAGGGTATTAGGGTATAAAATAGGGGGCGAAGCGGCCCCATGCTGCAATATTTGTATAAAAATTCAAGTGGACAACTGAACTGAAAATTTCTCTGTCATGATTGAGACAATTTGTAGTATGAGAGGAAATTGTGGTTCTCTACACAAAACCCATTATATATTAGGCAGTAGGCCAGTTATCTAGCAGACACATTATTGCAATTTGCATCAGGGGAAATATCAGTATTTATTTTTCCATATGTAGGCTACTTTGCCGGTATATGCCCTCCAGGAATTAAAATATGGACAAAAAAAAAAAATTGTATATCTTTTATACAAAAGTAATGGTCCATTTCACCCGCTAAATAATATCGGATTATCATCCAAAAATTGTAGGCATCTTCTACGACCTAAACCCTTACCTCGTGCAAAATTTCGTGACTATTGAGCTAAATTGATTACACTTCAAGCAAAAAACTGGATATATTAGGCTGTAACTCTGTTATCTAAGCACGTAAATCAACGTAATTGGCATCAATGGAAAGGTCAAGCCTTCCTCTTCCAAGCATAGCGTACTTGCCCGGAATGTCTATTCCAGGAAAAAAGATATAAGCTGTATATTAAGAATTTTCACAATTTTCACACAAAAGTTGTGGTCCATTTAACCCTCTAAATATTATCTGATCACCATATCTAATTGCAAGCTTGTTCTTTGTCATATACTCTTACTTTATTTAAATTTTCGAGGCGATCGGACTATTACTGCGACATACAGAGCATCTACAAAATCGGATAAAAATTATGTTTTTGGTCCATTTCATCCGCTAAATATTTCACGATCATCACCAATTAAAATAGCGATATATACTGATGTGAAACCGACCACCGTACCAAGTTTCGTGACGATCGGTCCATAATTGCGGCCTGGAGTTTGATTACAATTTGTAATGGACAGACGGACACACATCTCAAAATCGCTTTATCTCGCCGATATATGAAGATTGGTATACCACATTGGGGGTCTCCGACGAATATTTCGCGGTGTTACAAAAATCGCTGGAGGGATTCACATTTTAAGGTTTATTTTGGGTTTTCGCGATTTCGTTCGGAAACCGCAAGTCCTGTCGAAATGGGGCTAAAGAAAAAGTTGTAGCTGTGAAAATTTTTTAGAGGACTGACCTTTACGAATTGTTCCTAGGTTGTACCATTTTTGAGATATAGAAGTTCAGGTCACATTTGTAAGTTTTTTTGTTAGGTTTTCACGATTTTGCTTGGAACCCGCAAGTTCTATCGAAATGGGACTAGAGAAAATCTTATAGCTGTGAAAATTCTCTATAAGATTGGCTATCGTAATTTTTTCCTAGGTTGCACCATTTTTGAGATATATTAGTTGAAGTTGGGAAATTGCAGTCATGCCATTGTTTTATAAGGAGACGATACAGTCAATGCATTGTACCAATTTGAACTTCTATTTCTCAATAATGGCAAGACCTACGAAAATATCATTAGGATCAATCTTGTAGAGAATTTTCACAGCTACAATATTTTCTATAGTCCCAATTCGATGGGACTTGTGGTTTCCAAGCAAAATCGTGAAAACCTAACAAACCCCTAAAAATGTCAACTTCAATCGCGGTTTATTAAAAAAGCGCTCCGGCGATTTTTTGTTTTTGATTTTTCTCATCTATGAACATTGTAGTTTCAGAATCCGCAAAAACTTCCCAGGTGTAAGCACCTTCCATTTAAATTTGATTCAAGATCACCGTGTCATATTACTCGCGTATCTCTGTGATGTATGAGACGTATTTTCGCAAATATTTTAATCGCGTATAAAGGAAGGGCTCATTAAATTCGTCGCGTACAAAAATAAATTCACGCGGTGTTCAAAGGAAACGACAGTTGAAAATATTACACGAAAAAATAGGTTTTTTAAGAAAATTCCAGCAAATTTTGGCTTTTAGACTCCAACTACTAGGATACTGTCAGGAGCACACTCAGGAGATGTACATCGAACGACGTAAACTCACGAGTTCTATAATTCTGTTATTAGTTTGGAATATAATCCTGATGCGCGTCCGGATTGTTAAAAAAATTCAAAAAACACCGAAATTCCGGCTTCAATATGTCAGCATAATTTTTAGGTGGATGCAGTTGATATTCTGAAAAAATATACATTAGCATCATGTTGCTTATGGAGTAGTCTGTCATTCTTTCTTTGGGCATAGGTCTATAAAATGTATGGTTATGCCTGAAATCGGAAGGGAACATAAAAAACTTGTTGGCTTCAACCCATTTTTCTACATTGATGCCAACACAGCTTCCAAGAATATTAATTTTAATGGTCGACATTATAGGATCTCTCCTAAATCACACTTCATTTTAAAGAATTCGCTAATTCTAAATGGGTTAAGCTCGGATTCATCGATTGCAAACAATTTTTGGGTTTTTATCATATACCCTCGTTGGCATAAATGTTGAGAGTATAAATATATATAAATAGAAATATAAATGTAAATATATTTTAATTAAAATATTTCATTATGTTTCCGGTATAAACATCGAGCATAAGTAACTGTATCAACCACATTTCCCATGAAACTTAAAGTGTATATGGCTCCTGTCCCTAGTTACTTTTAGTTGTTGGGTACATCATGCCTGGCCATATGAATATCAAACTTATGTCATTATAATGTTATGATGGTTATTCTGTTGCCGTTGAATTTCATTATGAAATTAATTGTTATGGTTGAACATTCTAAACGTTTTATTTTTTGCTCTCGTTTTCAGTTTTTATTTTGCATTTGCAAGTTTCTAGTGCTCATTAAGAATTTTTGCATAATTTCACATTTATTAGAGTACTACACGACGACACACCGAATCAGCGAGAGGCATATAATCGTTCAAATATTTAACTCAAGCGTAAATGAAAGTGTCATTTTATCTAGGCTAGAAAATCAACTTGGGTGCATACAACAAATTAGACGCTGGCAGGGTAGCATTTCAGGGTTGCTGTGTTTCGATTACAAATTATTGCATTATGGACGAGCAGGAGTGAAATTTTCAGCACCCACAAAATAAATATAAATATAATTGTTTCTAAGGTAATTTGAAGGAGAAAAGGCAAAAAAGAGCTGGCCGAATATAAGGATATTGATTTATCCGGGAATCCAAATGGATTGTTGAAAATGGTATCGACTTAGTCTTAAATACTTACAGGATATTGCCAATAATAAACTGGAAGTTTAACTAATATTAACTTGACTTAAATCGACTCCCAATACCTTGCCAATGCAAGGTAGATTCTACTACGAATTAAAAATGCAAAATATAACAATTAAAACGGCAACACTGTTACACTGATGAGCTCTCCTGTTTAGAGCTCACATTACCACATTTACATCGACTTTTGTGTGTGCTTCCTCACCTGTTTTAATCTCCACCAACTGCGATGAAACGTAATGTCAGTTAGTACATACTACACGATAAGTGTTGATATAAACTTGGCATTTACGAATTCTATGAATTTATATTCACGTTTTACGCTGTCATTGCCGTCGTCATCGCCATGCCTTCATATTCATTCATTGCTAATGTATTTGGATATGTAAATAAGCGACCGTCCTGTATCTATCTGTCTGTCTGGCTGTTCAGTTTGGTTGGTAGGTAGGTGAAGGAATAACAAGATTATTCATTTTTCACGTTACCATAGTTTGCATTAATTACATAAGTTCCTATGCAACGAAAAGGAATTAGAAATTTAGCGGTGTTTGTATGGGTATGTGAATGGGGAAATATGAAAAAATCTTGTATAATATGTTATAATATGTATGTTTATGAAAAGTGAGCTGAGAAGATAGAACAATAGGTGAAATATAATTTAATTTGTCCTTTACATGGTTTCATCCTCTTTTAATGTGGATGCACACCTCACAATGGTATAACAAGAGGAAATATGTTCAGCACACAAACATCCGATTAGAGCGATGTAAAAGACATTGGGGTCGGATAGATATCATGCGACCCGCCTTCACCATAAGAACGATAAAAACCTTGGCAGGTTAATGGGTATGGGTGCCCTAATGTCTCGAATTTTTACGGTTCAATCAATATAACGAAACACATTTTCGACACATGTTATGAAATACACCTTTTGCCATATGTAATTCGAATCATTTTAGTTGTAATTCGAGAATTCCATATGTAATTCGAAACATTTCAATTGGGATTCGAATTATTCCATTTGTAATTTGAATTATTGTCTTTGTAATTCGAATTATTCCACTTGTAATTCGAATTATTCCATTTGTAATTGGAATTATTCCATTTGTAATTTGAATTATTCCATTTGAAATTCGAATTATTCTATTTGTAATTTGAATTATTTTATTGAATTATGGAGAGGCACCTATTAGTTGCAACGCGGTGGTTGTGGTTTGGACCCAAAGCGCGGGTTGAGCTTCGGCTCGATGTGGAGTTGCATTATCAGCCGGGTGCTGCGACCCATAGAGCAGCAGAGGTGTAAGATAGTCCTCAACCCCTTACCAAGAGGGAAGTGAAGCTCATAATTGTGGATCTTAGAATTGGTACCTGCGGGATAGACATGAGGACGCGACCTCTGGTGCAATGGTGCACCATGGTTAGAGCCGTCAAGGCGAGAATCATGTAAAACCCCCTCGAGTTTATACTATATGTTTACTGAGGTCCCATAACTTTAGTGAAACGGTTGTAATTTTTCGCGGAAATTAGGAAAGAATTCAAAACAATTGGTAGTTTGCAACTTGTTTTAATAAAATTCAAGCTGTTTATGCATCTGAAAAATATATATAAAAATATGTGCGTAATCTAAACATCGCACGATGGGGCCAATAGCAGGTTTTCGAGGCAAAAAGTCAATTTTTGAAGTGAACAATTTGAAAAAAATAATAACGGATTTCGATTGCCAACACTCTGAATCACTAAAACTAAAAAATAAATCAATCTGGTAACATCACATAGCGACATACTGATCTGGCAATGGTGACATATTTTCTTATGCATCTTTTTCCGACATTCATTATAAATAAGTAGTGAAAGCATTTTAGGCGCCAAAAAGAACATTTCAACATTTTTATATTTTTTAAACATGGAAAGCTCTTCAATTGGTATGTAAAATAAGATAGTGTTAACAAATAATAAAAATGTTATGTGTGGTAAATATATTTTTGAGTTAAGATATTATGTCTTTTTGGGAGTATTTTGCTTTGTTATCCATGTGTTCTCTGGAGTATAACTTTTGAGATCTAGGTAGATCTAGGATATTATATATATGTGGTGAAAGGTATTAATGTGTACTTTCATTTTGTGAAAAAAAATAGCTGCGCCAATCTGCGCCTTTTCATAAAAATCTGATTTCCGATGTCGTAATACTTAAAAATATGGACATTTTTATGTTTTGGTTGGCGAATAATCGGAAACCCATTAATGTTACCAATTGGATTTCGGAAAAATTTAATAGACGTATATAATAATAATAATAATAATATATAATTTCAAAGATATCGCAAACTTTGGCTTTTGTGGCGGAATCTTAGCCGATTTTTAGTAAATTTGGAACCTTTTTTTATTAACTTATAACAAAGCACAGACAAAACCATGAAATTTGAACATATGTATATGGGAGCTATATCCAATTCTGAACCGATTTCAATATGATTTGCCAAAAATGTTTCTAGACCAAAATCCGTCACACATTTCAAATTTCATCAAGATTGGACATACATAGCGGGATTGGTGCACCAAATACCTAAAAAAATATATATGGGAGCAATATCAAAATCTGAACCGATTTCAATATAACTTGTCAAACTTATTTGTAGTCCTAATTCCGTGGTAGTTTTCAAATCGCATAAAAATTGGGCAGAATTTGCGTGTTTGGTCCATCAATTGCTTGAAATCGGGCGAACATATATACGGCAGCTATATGTATATATGAACCGATATGAACCAAATTTGGCATATTAGTTTCTAAGCCCATTATAAACATCTGTACAAAATTTGGAAGGTCTAGCTTGTCCCAGTGATTTGTTGCCTCGAAAACCTGTCATTGGCCCCATCGTGCATCGCGAAGATTCAAATGAAACGAAAACTATACAAATCCGCTTAGTGGTTTGCATTGAGGAAGTTTACAAAATTTTTGTAAGAGAAAGCATTTATTAAAATTTAATTTGTGAGTTGGTTGAAGAAAATGTAGGAAAAATAGGTCGGAGTTATTCTTCTGGTAACTGATACAGATGATGTGCTAAGGATATGGAAGGAACATTTTTAAAAACTGTTGGTATCCAATAGCAGCGAAGACGCCGAAGATACCACAGACCCAATTTCAGAAGATGGTATTGAATATATACCGCCCGGCCAAGATGAAGTAAAGACAGCAATAAACCGGCTAAAGAATAATAAGGCAGCAGGAGCCGATGTCCTACCAGCCGAGCTGTTTAAAACCAGAGGCGACACGCTGATAAGGAGTATGCATCACCTAGTTAGCACCATCTGGCAGGAAGAACACGTACCCGACGATTGGAACCTGAGCATCCTGTATCCCGTCCACAAGAAAGGAGATAAGACTGTTTGCTCTAACTAAAGGGACATAAGTCTTCTCCCTATTGCCTACAAGATGGTGTCAGGGATTTTATGCGAACGACTAAAGCCTATGGTCAATGAAATAATTGGATCATACCAATGCGGCTTTAGACCTGGCATGTCCTCCATTGACCAGATATTTACCCTGCGGCAAATCCTAGAGAAGACCATCTCTTGGCACATCGACATCTACCACCTTTTTGTCGATTATAAGGTAGCTGTCGACAGCCCCCTACGCTCAAAGGTATTCCAAGCCATGTCTGAAATTGGTATCTCCGCAAAGCTCATTCGGCTTTGTACGATAACTGATACTAGGTCCTCAGTTAAAACAGGAAAGAACCTCTCCGAACAATTCAGTACCAAAAGAGGTTTCAGACAAGAAGACAGCCTTCCGTGTGACCTGCTCAACATCCTGCTGGAAAAGGTTATACGAGATGCAAATGTTAAAAGAAATGACACAATCTACAAAAACAGCCACATGCTACTTGCTGATGACACTGACATCATGAGACGATCAGTAAACGAAGTAACTGATACCTTTAAGACGGTCGAAGGAAAATCGGCAAAAGTGGGACTGGCAGTAAACGGTGAGGAGACCAAGTTGATGGTGTCTAAGCGCAGTGCGTCTATTGAGCTCGGACCAACTGTGGAAGATGGTTCCTATAATTTTGAGGTAGTAAAAGACTTCGTCTACCTCGGCACCTCCGTAAACACAACAAACGACATCAGTTGTGAAATAAAAAGAAGAATTGTATTGGCCAACAGATGCTACTTTGGTTTAAGTAAGCAGTTTAAAAACAAAGCCACATCTCGTCAAACAAAAATAACGCTTTACAAAACACTGATACTACCCGTGCTGATGTATGGCTCCGAAGCCTGGGTACTTGCGCAAGCCGACATGGCAATTCTTGGTGTGTTTGAGAGAAAAATTCTTCGAAAGATCTACGGACGGTGACGGTGGATATCGACGTCGCGTGAATCACGAGCTGTATCTGCTATACAACGATATCAATATAGTTAAACGTATCGAGATGCAGCGATTGCGTTGGCTAGGCCATAACAAAAGAATGGGCGAAGATGAACCCGCTAAAAAGGCGTATAAATACGAATCGCTTGGCGGTGCATGCAGAATTGGCAGGCCAAGGAATAGATGGCACAAACAAGTGGATGAAGCTGAGTAAGTAAGTAAACTTCGAATTCAAACTTCTACTGAAAAACGATCCGAGAGGAGCTTTAAACTTCCAAATGGTGTATGGAAGATACTCGAATTAGTGGATCCATATTCGAACCCGATCTATATCTAGAAGGAATAATATGATGTGCTAATTTAGTTTCGGTTACAAAATTTGGTTCGAATGTTCGACAGTTATCGTGCGCACCAGCCAGCTAGGCAGACGGACAGAGCTGAAACAAATTTCCTTCAAACATACTTGGGGTCTTAACCTTTATTTCGATTAGGCACATTTTCACAGTGTTTTATTTAACTTGCTTTGGTGTCCGTTTAGTTCAAATCTGGTAACTCATTTTCCACACAGTTGTAGTTGACCAATCGAACTGAAACGTTGCACACTTTCCAGATTTGGATGACAATACATGAATATGAAACCAAATCCAATATGGGTCCATTTTATCTTATAGCCCCATATTGACCAATCGAACTGAAACTTCGCACACTTTTTAGATTTGGATGACAATACATGTATATGCGCCCATTTTTTCCTACAGCCCCCATATAGCGGTACCACCCGATTTCAGGTATTTTGAGGATATTATCCCGAATTAGCTGTCATTTGGCATTTGGGATTTCCAATGATACAGATATTTCTCCACCAAAAATTGTGAACAGCGGTACCATCCGATTCAAGTATTATGAGGATTTTATCTTAATTTTTAGGCCGACTTGGCTGTAACTTGGAGATGGGACCCCATTGGTACAGAAACTTCCTCACTAAAAATGATGGACATAGGTACAATATCTTCAATTCTTGCGTGAAATCTACGCTACTGTATGGATCCGAGACATGGCTTACCAATACCACATTAACAAATAAACTTCAAGTATTTATAAACAGATGTCTTCGCAACATATTAAAAATATGGTGGCCACAAACTATATCTAACGAACGTCTCTGGAATATAACAAATCAACAGGAAATAAAATCTGCAATCACTCAAAGGAAATATGGCTGGCTCGGCCACACTCTTAGAAAAAGCGAGACTGATATTTCCCACTCAGCTCTCCATTGGAATCCCCAAGGACGACCCAATAGAGGCAGGCCGAAAACAACATGGAGAAGAACACTAACAACAGAAACCAACTTATCAATCGATCAATTAAAATATATAGCAAATGATAGAAATGAATGGAGAATCTTTGTAAATAGACTAAGTTTATAATATGTTACACGTTTATAAACATGTCATAATAATAAATAATAATAGGTACAAGTTTTGGTAGAGCCCCCATATAGCGGTACCACCTGATTTCAAGTGTTTTAAGGATTTTATCTTAATTTTTAATCCGAATAGGCTGTAATTTAGCATTTGGGGTTCCCAATGGTACTGAAACTTCGCCACCAAAAATTGTGGACATAGGTCCTGGTTTTGGTATAGCCCCCATATAGTGGTAGCATCCGATTTCAAGTGTTTTAAGGATTTTATCTTAATTTTTAGCCAGAATTGGCTGTAACTTGGCATTTTGAGTTCCCAATGGTACAGAAAAATCCCCACCAAAAATTATAGACATAAGTCCAGGTTTTGGTATAGCCTTTATATAACGGCACTACACGATTTTAGGCATTTTATAGTTTTTATCTAAATTTTCGGCCTAAATTGTTCTCAGTGGTCAAAAAATTTATTTACTAAAATACAAAAAATAATTAAACAAAAAATAAGTCTCAGTGTTTTATTTAGAAATGCACTTAAAACAATAAATTATTTTGTCGCTTAGCCTCAATAAATATATTCTTTCTCATGATGAAATCTCTCAAATAAAACACTTGCATTTAAATTATACGACAAGCATTTTATTTGAGAGATTCCATCATGAGAAAGAATATATTTGCTAACAAATTATTTTCTAGTTTTAAGTGCATTTCTAAATAAAACACTGAAACTAATTTTTTTAAATTATTTTTTATTTGGTCGTATCAAGATGTATAAACTCTCGTTAGCCTAAAGGCTGGGGTATAAATAGACCAATATTCATATTGCATTGCTTTTTAACAAAGGTGGTACACAAACTTCTGACCCCTTACAGCATTGTAATTTGCATCAATTTGCAAAAAACTGGGAATTTCTCTATTATGGTTTAAAAACTTTTCTATAATGATTGCGAACATTTCTAGCATGAGATAACTGTAGTTACTTTTAAACAAAGGAACTCACTTATAAGTTATATTTCCATCAAGTGAGCGTTCAAGAGTTAGTTTTCAAGATTAACTTTCGCTTCTAATTCAAAATATGAAACAAAAATTAAATTTGAATATTTTTTCTTCTTTGTCCTAAACCCTTTACATAAAATTTCGAGGTAACCTGACTATTATTGCGACCTACAGAGCCGTATATTTTCGTATACCACAGGGGTCTACGGCGAATTTTTCGCGGTGTTACATGAATTTTCGGAAAAACAAACTTATAGTACCCTTCCACATTGTGGTGTACGGTATAAATATTGACTTAGTTAAAATACAATTCGACGCCTCCAAACAATAGTATGCTAAGTCGAGTTAGCATGTTTTCAAGTTCTTTACATTTTTATATTTAACGTCCTTTAACTTAAATTCTGTCAAATTTTGGCAATAATCGGACAATCCGAACAGAAGTTATAAACAAATATTTACTTAGCATAGTACTGAAGGTTAAAGAAATTTCCCAACTTTTAAAGCTTGTCCTGCAAAACTCACTGTTCAGAATTAGCAAACTATTATTTGGAGGTGTCGAAAGTCCTTTAACTTAAATTCTGTCAAATTTTGGTAATGGTCGGTCAATCCGAACAGAAGTTATAAACAAATATTGACTTAGCATAGTACTGAAGTTCAAAAAAATTTCCACACTTTGAGAGCTTCTCCTGCAAAACTCACTTTTTAGACTTAGCATACTATTATTTGGAGGTGTCGAATTAGTTAATTAACGAAAAACAAACCAGATGTAACAAAATTGATATTGTTGCTTGTGTGTCAATATTTTATGCGAACAATTTATCCATAAAGGTACAACAACAGTGTTTAATGGCCTGTTTCACTAAGATGATACGAATACAAACTCGTTCGGACTACTACCGGACTTATGTTTGTTGAAAAATATATGATCCATTTTGGATTTCAGTCAAAAATGTTATACAACAACAAATGTTTGAATTGGAATCGTCTTAGAGAAACAGGCCATTAATTCCTCTTTGCAATGAAATTCAATGTTTCTAAACTAATCTTGTTTTTATTGTATTGTGTATATATGTATATAAGTGTCCCTTGTCCCGCCTGGGATGCTTGTAGAACAATAATATGAAGATATACATATTCATTCCCTAGATAATATTGTGTTTGTTATGAAATTTTAATGTGTTAGGCTTTTTTCCTCAAGCTTCAACCATTCTTTTGATTTATTGCATTTTTGTTTTGATAGGAGAATATATTCGAATGAATAATAAACACAACAACATTGGGTAAAATAAACATAACACGCGGTTTTGTTTTCAAGTTGTAGGTATCTTGCTTTCTTACTGACCACACCAGGCAATAACAAGCAATTAAAATTAGCAGGTGAATTGACTAAAAATATAAATGTTAAGAATGGCTAATGCTGCTGTCAAGTGTTTGACCAAATGATATTTCAGCGCCAAAGTAAGCATGCCTAATATTTGTTTTTTTATGGAAAAAACATAAAACAAACCTTTAAAAACAAAATTTGTTTCCTTTAATTTTCAAGTGGCAGCTGCCATTTAAGAGGCAAGATTATTGTTATACCCTATACCACAATGTGGAAAAGCGATGTGCGATTTAGCGATGTGTGTCTGTCCATTAAAAATTGTGAACAAGCATAAGGCCGCAATTATGGACCGATTGTAACGAATTTTTTAAGGAGGTTGGGTTAGGGCCAGAATAGAAATGATTAGTTTTTGGTGATGATCGTGAAATGTTTAGGGGATGAAATGGACCAAAAACAAAATTTTTACCAATTTTGTAGCGGCTCTGTAGGTCAAAATAATAACCCGCAAAATTTTAAAGAAAGCTTGAGTTTATGATGAAGAAGAAGCGTATAAACCAACGTGAAGATCAGATAATACTTAGCGGGTTAAATGGACTGAAATTTTTGTGTGAAATTGGTAAAAATTTCAATAACGTAGCGGTTAAACAACGGAAGTAGTAGTACTACATAAGTGGGTTTCATTCCATTTTAGTTTGTGTGAACTAAATTTTCCTTTCCTGCTACAAAAATGTCTTTGTCATGCTAGATAACTTTTTGGTTTTGGTCATAAGTATTATACATTACATTTTTGATATTTGATAATTAAATTTTCACAATCATTGAAAAGAAGTTCCGTGGAGAGCGATTGTCCAGGGATAGTGGTATAGGGTATCCCATGGTCGGCCCCACCCGTCTATAGACTTTTCTTACTTGTTTTTAAATTAAAAACGAATGCGTATGAAGCAACATATGTAAATAGATTTCTTAAAAACTAAAAAAAATATATCCATACTATATATATATATATATATATATATATATACATATATATATCTTCCCCCGATTTTGCTTGGTTGATGAATGTTTGCACAAGTACTTACGAGGGCACTGGAATGAAAAATATCAACTTTGGTCCATATCGGTTCAGGTTTGAATATGGCTTCGATATATAATTTCGCCCGATATCACTCAATTACGGATAATTACGTCATATTTTCCTAATTTAATCAATATCTCACAAACATTGCGAGGTTAGCGAAAATATATATGAGAGCTATATCCAAATCTAAACCGATTTTTGTAAAAATCGGTGAAACTGAAAAAGGCCTTAAGAAAACATCCCATGTTAAATTTGAAGGCTATGTTTCAAAAACTGATCGATTTATAGCAAAATCGGAGAAAGATGTATATGGAGGCTATATCCAAATCTGTACCGATCTTTGCGAAATCAAATCAAAATCGGTAAAAGTGGTCTGAGGAAACATCCCATGTTAAATTTGAAGGCTATTCATCAAAAATTGAGCGATTTATTGCAAAATCGGGGAAAGATATATATGGGAGCTATATCCAAATCTGAACCGACTTTTACGAAATTACTCGGGGGCATAAGAAAATATCACATATACAATTTGAAGGCTATTCGATTAAAATTGACCGAGTTATAGCAAAATCGGGGAAAAATATATATGGGAGCTATATCCAAATCCGAACCGATATGGACCAAAGTTGAAATTTTTCATTCCTATGCCCTTATAAGTACTTGTGCAAAAATTCATCAACCTAGGTCAACTCCTTCTATTTTTGTCCACTTTTGTATGAAGCGGCAACACTGTGTGTCGCCTCCGGTTTTAAACAGCTCGGCTGGTAGGCCATCAGCTCCTGCTGCATTATTATTCTTCAGCCGGTTTATTGCTGTCTTTACCTCATCTTGGCCGGGTGGTATACATTCAACACCATCTTCTGGGATTGGATCTGTGGTATTTTCGTCGACTTCGCTACTATTGGATACCAACAGTTTGGAAAAATGCTCTTTCCATATCATTAGCACACTATCTGTATCAGTTACCAGATTACCTAGCTGGTCTCTACAGGAGGATGTGCCAGTTCCAAAGCCATCAGTTTGATGTTTCACTCTTTGGTAGAATTTTCGGACTTCATTCGGTCTCCTGTACATCTCGCTTTTCCATCTCTCTCTTTTACCTGCGGAAAAGACGTTTCTCCTCTCTCCTTTTCTCCCGATACTACTCTCGTGCGCTACTGATTGTAAAGTAGCCCTATATGCCGCATTTTTCTCTTCGGTAGCAGGACGACACTCCTGGTCATACCATGGATTTCATGGTGGGGGTCCCTGTATCCAAGTATGGATTTTGTGGTTGTTTGCATAGAGTGGGCAATATTTTGCCATTGTGCTGATAAGTTATCGGGACGAGGAGTGCCTTGGTTAAGCAATTGGGCTAGTTGAGTGGAATATGCTGTGGCTATCTCTTGTGTTTGCAGATTACCGATGTCTAACTTCCGTCTTGTGTCTGTTGGCACTTTGTTTGCTACGTTTAATCTGGTACGTACCTTTTCTGCAACAAGGTAGTGATCCGAGTCTATGTTTGCACCTCGGAACGATCTTACATCCAACACGCTTGATGCATATCTTCCATCTATCACAACCCGATCAATTTGATTTCTTGTTCTTTGATCTGGAGACAGCCAGGTGCCCTTATGAATATCGAGATGCTTAAATCTGGTACTGCTAACTACCATGTTTCTTGCAGCTGCAAAGTCTATCAGCCTCATACCATTGTCCGATGTTTCACTGTGGAGACTGAATTTCCCGGCTGTTGGGCCAACGAAATTCACCTTTCCAATTTTTGGCATTAAAATCGCCTAGAATAATTTTACTGTCATGGGAAGTTTCTTCTAAGCGCTCGTAAAATATATCTATGGTCTGTTCGTCCTTGTCTGTCTAAAGCTGATGTTGAAGAATTTTGCTTTTAATCGAATTGTAGCGAGTCTTTCATTCACTGGGATGAAACTGAAGACCAGATGTTTTAACATCCGACCAACTACAAATCTGCAAACAAACTCATGATTTGTGTCATGGCAGCTATAATACAGTGCATCACCTTTAGGTGTTGTTGTGACGCCTTTCCCATTCCATCGTATTTCCTGTATGGCAGTAATGTCGACCTTGTACTTTTCAAGTACATCTGCCAATGCCTATACTGCACCTTCTCTATAAAGTGTGCGAACATTCCTGGTGCAGATTCGCAGATTATGGTCTTTAAAACGTTTGCGCGGTTCGTCAATTTTAGAGGGGTTTGTTTTTCTTTTCTTTCGCTTTTTCATAGTAGGCTGCATTTTCTAGGGGAGTGTTTCTACGCCCAAACCCAAGTTTTTAGCGTTCTTAAGGGCGCGGCATATGTTAGATCGGTACCTTTGACGGGTGTTAAAGGCAGCTCCCCAGGTAAGGTCAGTGTCCACTTGAGATGAAAGAGGGACCAAGATAAATCCTGGGCTTTGTCATGTTAAAGTCGGTCAGGACCGTTCCTTTGTATCTTTCATCCCCTTATTGAGATCTAAGGAACGTTTTTCTAGTTGGTTGCTTGCTTCCATTTTGATCGGTTTGATATCTGAAGACTAAAATCCGAAAAAAAAACTATAATGGAAATTTGACCTTCACGATTTTGACATTGAAGATGAGGTTTACTGGATGTTATGTGTTCACATATAATATTCGTTAGGACGAGGGCTATAACTTTGCTTCCGCGTGTAAACCCAATTTCTTAGCCGTTAAGAAGATATGTGCCTGACAAAATGATCTCTATTGACATCAAAGCCTCATGTTTTTGGGGGCCCATAATCGCGAAAGATGAAGTGATAGGGAAAAAACGCCTGGACACGTGTCTTCTTAGTTTTGGTCTTCTATCACGCTGCGGTGTCAAAATATGGCTAATAATTTTCTTGTCGCATAGTGAAATCCATCGAAACAAAACGAAATAATAAAATGTATAATAATGTTTATTTATTTTTTATTGAAAACAATGGAGCCTCTTAGCCAATTACAAAAAGTCTTAAAAATTATGTTTTTACTTTCCGACTTTTTTTAATATAAGCATTATAATAAAAATGTCCAAACATTGCAATCATAAAAAAATTCTGTATATAGGCTATCCACATCCAGAACGAATTCACACCGCAATTATGGACAAGTAATGGAATTGTAAAATGTATTGCCACTATGACAAATTGTATTAACTGCATACTGGTCAATATTTTTTTCAATGGGGTTAAATCAATCTTCGGCTTGGTGGCAGCAATCAGATAATACGAGTACATAACAACGTGAACAAATGAATTCAATATACCCGCTACTGTTGCATGTGAGGCTGAAAAAAAAAAACAATAAACATTTAAAACCAATTATTCGAAGCAGAGAAATAAAAACAAAATACATATGAATTAGACAATTTTCAAAGAGAACTATTTTTCTTGATTTTTTTAATTCTTTTGAGAGAAAAAATCATTTGTGAAGCAATATACGTTGTCGCATAATGATTCAGTAATCGAGTTTCCTGGCCAAGAACCCACTTTTTTATCGTCACCGATTGTTAATGTCTACATGGGATTCGATAGTAAATATATTGATACTGAGGAAACCAAAAACTTAGGTCAAAATGTTGGAAGGTTTGGGTGTGGTGTGCTCCTATAGACGACAATTTCAGAAAATACGTAAATCTTGCAAGGTATTGTGTTCAATGTTTTTTATTGGGTAGGACTATTGGCTTTAAGAACCGTCTTAATAAAATGGCGTAGCGTTTGCACGAAGTGAGCTATTTTATATGGTGGAGGGTATAAATTCAACAAATACTTACCAAACATTTGCGACAAATATATATAAGTGGCAAGAATCATGCCGGCGTGATGATATAGATGTAAGAAAGTCATTTGGTTAGTTTTCTTACGCAAAACGAAAAATAACTGCAAGAGTAAGGTTATGAATATAATTTGTTACAATTAGCTATGTCTGCATATCAAATTCATTCCATTTTATATTTACCGTATCAAAGAAATCCAAATATTTTGATATATAATACAATACTCCTGGTCGAACTAGCCTCATTGTTGCTGGTCTTCTATCGTGTGGATTGTATGGTTCACACTTTAAACTATAATCCGATCGCATAATGGTGTAGCGGACAATTTCATAAAATATAAAAGCGTTTAAAGAGATTTGTACAATGTTGTACAATTGCATAAACTTCTCAACTTTAAAAGGTTTTCTGTTTTCCATGAATTTTTTTCCCACTACCAATATTAAAAATAAATAGAAGAGTATTGAGACAACCATTAGCCATGGACTGCCTAATACAGGATGTGTTGTTATGCGTTCATCTGGAAACAAAGGAAAGGCAACATATATTAAATGTCTGTTCTTCATTAAAAGTTATCAAGTTTCCTTGAAATGTGAAAGTTGGCAACATTAAAAACTATTCCAAAATTTACACAAATTGGAGAAATAATATCAGAAATATTTTTTTACATAATTTAGTGGTTTCCTTATTTTAGTGGTTTATAACTGATAGCCATGACAATTTTCTCCAAGCATTCAAAAAAAAAAACACATCTAAATATCTAACGAACACATCACTTGCCTATTCTTAAAGTTGTAACACCATGTACAATTCCTTGATATAACACCTTTAGTAAGAGCATTTTTATTATTTTGTTTCCTCTTCATGGATTAGAACACTTAGAACGTCTGCTAAATTAATAGCAACAGTGACTAGAATTTATTTAGCTTTAAGATAAAGTTTGCAATGCGACTTTATATATCATGCGTCTCTATCCAATGCTAAACATGTTGTTATTTATTCTAAGATATATAATAATGCAATTGAATCAAATCTTAATTAACCTACAGTTGGGCGGCTATATGTTTGCAAATGCTTAAAATGGATATGATTTAATAAACATTGATTATTTGGGCAATAAAATATGTATCTCTGGCTTTTACTATTATGAAAACATTTTGCCCCATTAGCCGATTTCCAAACGCACGGATCTTTTACTTTATTTTTGATTCCTTCGTAGTTTTGGCCTTCCATTGGGGCGAACACACTCAAATGGTTCGTATTCATATGCCTTTCGATTATACGGCTTTCGTGAAAAACTTAAGGCTCGAATGCACAAAAAGTCGACTTTCCGCCATTTTTATACCCTACACCACTATGTGGGGAGGGTATTATAAGTTGGTTTTGGCCAAAAAGTTTGTAACGCATCGAAATAATGGTCGTAGACCCATACTTATATATACCGAAATGAATGTCTCAACGAGCTGAGTCGATCTGGCTATGTGTGTCCGCCCGTCAGTCCGTCCGTCCGTCTGTCCATCTAAACCTTGTAATCACGCTACAGGTCGCAATTTTGATCGGATCGTCACGAAATTTTGGATGTTGATGGGGGTCCCGGAGGGGAAGAAGCCTATTGATTTTGGTGATGGTCGGATAATATTTAGCGGTCGGAATGGGCAAAAAACTTATGTGGATAAAAAGACAACGTTTTTTTCTCCAAAGCGAATATCTCAGCTTCTATACGGGGTATACCAAAAGCAAAACCTGACAATAAAAGTAGAAAATATCGCCTTTCTAATGATGTAAAGTAGGTTCTCGTAGGTGATCAAACAACGAAGAAATCACAATAGTCGCAAATAAAACCCAAATTTTCATTTTTGCAATTTTAATTATAATGACGAATATCACAGCTTTAGTTGGGGACTTTCCAAAAGCAAAGTCTGGCTGTGAAAGTAGAAGATCCCATCTTTACAATGATGTAAACTAGGTCGGCGTAGGTGACCAAATAACGGAGATATCGCAATAGTAGTTAATACATCCCATTTTTCCACTTTTTTTTGGAAATCATGCTACAGGTCTCAATTTTGATCGGATCGTCACGAAATTTTGAGGGTTAATGGGGGCACACAGATGAAGAACCCTATTGATTTTGGTGATGGTCGGATAATATTTAGGGGTCGTAATGGGCAAAAAACTTATTTCAAGAAAAAGACAACGTTTTTTCCAAAGCGAACATCTCAGCTTCAATATGGGGTATACCAAAAGCAGAACCTGGCCATGAAAGTAGAAAATATCGCCTTTCTAATGATAGTAGGTTCTAATGATAGTAGATGAAAGTAGGTTCTCGTAGGTGATCAAACAACGAATATATCGCAATAGCCGCTAATAGAACCCAACTTCTTATATTTTTGATTTTAATAATAATGACGAATATCACATCTTCGGTTGGGGATCTTCCAAAAACAAAGTCTGTCTATGAAAGTAGAAAATCCCATCTTTACAGTGATGCAAAGTAGGTTGGCGTAGGTGTCCACATAACGGAGATATCACAATAGTCGGCAATACATCCCATTTTTTCATTTTTTTGTTATCACGCTACAGGTCGCAATTTTAATCGGATCGTCACGAATCGTTGGGGGCTAATGGGGATCCTACAGAGAAAGAAGCCTATTGATTTTGGTGATGGTCGGATATTATACAGGGGTCGGAATGTGACAAAAAAAAATATTTGGAAAAAAGGCCAACGTTTTATTTCAAAGTTAATATCTCCCTTCTGTAGGAGGTATATAGAAATCAAAACCTGACAAGGAAAGTAGAAAATATCACCTTTACAACGAAGTAGGTTGTCATAGGTTGTCAAACAACAGAGATATCGCAATAGTCGGTAATGCATCCCTTTTTCCATTTTTGTGCAATCACACTACGAAATTTTGATCGGATCCTCACGAAATTTTGGGGGCTGATGGGGGTCTAACACAGAAAGAAGCCTATTGATGGTTGGCATACATCCCACTGTTCCATTTTTTATTTGGGTTGTACTGTCGATGCACTTAAATGCGTTTCAAAAAAATTGACCTGTGTTAATGAAGACATTCAGAGCAAAGGCGCTAAGCTATCCCTATTTTAATATTATATGAACAGGGGTAGTGGTGTAGGGTATCACATAGTCGGCCCGGCCCGACTATAGCCTTGGCTCACTTGTCATTAATGCGATCCGTGACGTATATATGTACATATGTATAAAAAATTACATCGGTTTTAGCATACCCAAAATAGTCGACTACGAATAATATTAGAATAATAGTTGACTCCGTCTTTCGAAAGTCGATTAAGAATAATCGATTATCCGGTTTTCCCTAGTTGACATGACCCAGCCAACACAATCGTTTTAGCTCGATTGGTCGGCTGGTATAGCTGGTGGTTCATACTACACACAGTAGTTCAGTATCGTTTTATTTTCAAATTCTGTAACGTTTGAAGGGATTAGAGATGGTCTGTCTGCAATTTTGACGTATCTGGCATACATTTCTGACGTACATACGTCGGAAACATATATACGTCGGAAACGTCGTAAACCTAGCCAAACAAACAAGGTTTTTAACAGAATAAACAAACGAATTTTATAACCTAAAAATCGATGTTTTTTCATAATAATAAAACTCAATTTATTATCATTTTTTGAGATCCTATTTTATTAATAAACAGGCATTAAAAGAAATGAAAGAGGCGAGAGATTAATTCAATTCTGCCAAGAGTATAAATACAAAGTTACTAATACGCTGTTTTGCCTCCATCCGAGGCGTTTGTATACTTGGAAGTCGCCACAAGATAACAGTTAAAATATTGTGAGAAACCAAATTGATTAAATCTTAATAAATAAGAGATATGCTTCCTGTGTGAGCAAAGGTTCCACATATCCTAGCGCTGACGTTCCCTCAGATCATATCCTTTTACTTTGCAAAATACACATAAAACTGGCAATCACACGCAAGAAAAAACCGCAGAAGAACGATAATTTTGATAGACTAAATAATGAATTAACGAGGTACGCGATAAAAACCCGACTAAACGCGGAATTGAATAACATCGTAGAAGATAGCGAAAATATATGGGATGATGTTAAAGGACTCATCAACAATATAACTATAAATATGTTAGGTACTACAGCGTCTAATAGAGAAAAGGCATGGGTAACAGACGAAATACAAGCTCTACGCAAAGAAAGAAGAAAATACAAGAACATAAATTATGAAAAATACTGGGAAATAAATCAGGAAATTAAAATCGCAACTCGGGCGGTAAAAACGCACAAATACAAAAACAATGCCAGGAAATTGAAAGATTACAAAATCTCCACGACGATTTCAATCTCCATAAAAAATTGAAAGAGGCATCCGGGATATATTCCAGAAGATCATCCACATTTCTCTTTGATGAGAATAATATAGCCCATTATGAAATTGCGGATAAGAAAAAACTCTGGGAAACATATATAAAAGCTCTTTTCACAGACGAAAGTCGAACACAACTACAAAATACAGAACATCAAAACGGTGTAACGATAAGACCTATTACAGAGGAGGAATTAAAATCAACTATAAAATCCATGAAAGACAAAAAAGCAACGGGTCCGGATGAAATACCCACCGAAGTACTCAAATTAATAGAAGGAAGAAATATACAATTAATATTGAGATTATTCAATCAAATTTACTCTACAGGACAATACCCTCAAGATTGGCTGGAATCGACATTTGTAACCATACCTAAGAAAAACAATGCGAATTCGTGCGGCGATTTCAGACTAATTAGTAGAGTTGTACAATCTAGTTCATTTGAAAGATCTAATTCAATAGCTCAGCTCTTTAAACTGAACTAGGTCAGTAATCTAGTTCATAGTTCACTGTCCAGTTCAATCATTGGGATCAAAATCGTTCACCGGCTCTTAATTGGTCGTTTGATGAAAACGCATACATACACCAAATACAAACAAAAGACTAATATAATTTAACTACTCCATAACAAAAATATTACATTTACATAGTTTTTAGATTAATTAATTTTAATTTTAGATTAATTAATTTTAGAAAAAACATCCTTCATTAAGGTGGCTGGCAAAAAATCGTATGTTGTGTGTGTGTGTAGAAATTGTCATTACAAAAAAGCTTTGTGTGTGTGTGTGTTTCTTTTTATTTTTTCCCTTTTTTTCTATTCAAAAAGGCAGATTGAGTAAGTAAAAAGACACACCTATTGTAATATGTTATGTCTCGTATGTCTTTGTAAAAATTTTAATTTTCGGACAGCTATTCCATGTACCTTGATCCAAAACATAAACAAACTGATCACATTACAAAGGCATCCCTTAACATAGACGACGCCGTCACTTTATGTATTTGTGAACGACATGTTGAACTAGATTGTGAATCGTTCGTTAATCGTACGGTCACCGACTGATTATAGTTCAGTGAACTATTGAACTATATCGACTGATCTAGTTCATACGCTCTTTTCAATGAATCGTTCAATTGAACTAGTTCGTTCATGAAATATACAACTCTACTAATTAGCCTTATGAGCCATGCTCTAAAAATCTTTTTAAAAATAATACACCGACGAATATACCCATTATGCGAGATGCATATGGGTACGACACAATTTGGATTCAGAGAAGGCAGGGGTACCCGCGAAGCATTGCTTGGAGTTCAGGTTCTAGTACAAAAATGCCGCGAAGTTCAAAAAGACGTATTTCTTTGCTTCGTGGATTACGAGAAAGCATTTGATAGCGTGAAACACGATAAACTAATGAATATTTTAACGGATATTGGACTAGAAGAATGCGATAAAAGATGTATTCAAAATCTATACTGGAAACAAGTATCAAAAATTAAAGTGGATGGTGAATTATCTGACAATATCCCAATTTCAAAGGGTGTAAGGCAAGGATGTATTTTGTCACCACTTCTGTTCAATCTATATTCGGAAAAAATATTTCAAGAATCAATAGCTTCCACATTACTGGCAGGCTTACAACGACTAGTAGATGCACTTATGAAGACTAGTGAAAAATATGGATTAAAAATCAACATAAGAAAAACAAAATATATGATTGTCAGCAGAAAACAGGTGGATAGTAATGTACCAATGATAATAAATAACACACAAATAGAAAGAGTAAGAACATATAAATATCTAGGAGTGCAGATAAATGAACAATGGGATATGTCAAGCGAAATCAAATGTCGAATTCAAGCAGCGAGAAATGCATTTTCTAAATATAAGAGAACGCTGGCCAGCCATGATATAAGTCTATCAACAAAAATACGTTTTGTCAGATGCTACATATTTTCAGTTTTATTATACTCTGCCGAAACCTGGACGCTAAAGCTAGCAGACGAAAAACGAATTAATTCTTTTGAAATGTGGTTTTATCGCCGTATCCTAAAAATTCGCTGGACAGACCGCGTTTCAAATGAAGAAGTGCTACGAAGGATGTCGACATTCAGAGAACTCATACGCAATATAAAAAGCCGAAAAACATTCTACTTAGGACATGTAATGCCTAATGAAAAATATAAGCTGCTCCAAGCCATTATCCAAACAACTATAGAGGGAAGAAGACCGAGAGGCAAAAAAGAAAAATCGTGGATAAGAAACATCCAAGAATGGACGGGTCGACAAGACGAAAGAAGCCTCCTGAATGCCGCAAAGAATAGAAACCTCTCTATAATATAATAAATCATATATACATATATATATGCATATTGAATTGTTAACAATGTAACACATATTTGTATGATCGCTAACACCCGAATACGGGTTGGCAAATAAAGAAGAAGAAGAAGATAAAAAGATTTCACTCTAAAATGTACATTATATATATATTTTTATATCATATAGACATTATGCCCATGTTTGTTTATTACTTCACCCGCAAATTCTTTGAATCATACGTAAAGTAGTGGTGGTGTTCGGAAAATATTGTAGATGGTGTGCTAACTGCGTAATCCAATTTATTGTTCAACTATTTCAGTTATTTTAAAAATTAAAATATTAATAAAAATATGTTATTTTCAAAAAAGGTACGGACGCTCTTCGATAACAAAGACAGGCTAGCAAAATTATTGTTAAGTGAAAAATATCGACACCTCCAAATAATAGTATACATACATACATACATATGTTCCCACAACATCCCTGAAGGGACAAGGGAGACTTCTCTCATATCAATGAGTGCACGCCGATTCATATTGGCTCAATGATATGGGACCTACTTTTTATTGCCGAGTCCGAACGGCGTGTCTTACGACACCACTTGTAGAGAAGTTTTTCATGGCTTAAATACTCAGGAAATGTCGCCGGCATTACTGAGGGGGAATTTTGCCACCGTTGAAAATTTGATGTTGCTTGGCCTGGGATACGAACCGCAGACCTTCTGAGTGCAAGGCGGACGTGCTAACCATTGCACCACGGTGGCTCCAAATAATAGTATGCTAAGTCTAAAAAGTGAGTTTTGCAGGAGAAGCTCTCAAAGTGTGGAAATTTTTTTGAACTTCAGTACTATGCTAAGTCAATACTTGTTTATAACTTCTGTTCGGATTGACCGATCATTACCAAAATTTGACAGAATTTAATTTAAAGGACGTTCGACACCTCCAAATAATAGTTTGCTAATTCTGAACAGTGAGTTTTGCAGGACAAGCTCTAAAAGTTTGGAAATTTCTTTGACCTTCAGTACTATGCTAAGTAAATATTTGTTTATAACTTCTGTTCGGATTGTCCGATTATTACCAAAATTTTACAGAATTTAAGTTAAAGGACGTTAAATATAAAAATGTAAAGAACTTGAAAACATGCTAAGTCGACTTAGCATACTATTGTTTGGAGGCGTCGATATGATGATAACATACATTTTTTGAGGTTTATGACGTTTACTACTTTTTATACGTTTTCTACGGGTATATGACGTTTTCGACGTTTACAACTTTCTTACCGTCGGAAACCTAACAACATCTCACACATTCCAAATTTCATCAAAATTGGACAGATCGGGCGAAAATATACATGGGAGCTATATCCAAATCTAAACCGATTTCTATATAATTTGGCACACTTATTTCTAGACCGAATTCAGTCACACATTCCAAATTTCATCAAAATCGGACGTATATAGCGTGTTTGGTGCAACAAATACGTCAACTCGGCCGAAAAAATTATATGGGAACTATATCCAAATCTCAACCGATTTCGATATAATTTGGCATACTTATTTTCAGATCGAATTCAATCATACATCCCAAATTTCATCAAAGTCGGACTTATATAGCGTGTTTGGTGCAGCAAATACGTCAAATCGGACGAAAATATATATGGGAACTATATCCAAATCGGAACCGATTTCTATTTAGGTTGGCACATTTATTTCTAGACTGAATTCAGTCACACATTCCAAATTTCATCAAAATCGGACGTATATAGTGTGTTTGGTGCAGAAAACACGTCAAATCGGCCGAAAAAATATATGGGAGCTATATCCAAATCTGAACCGGTTTCGATATAATTTGGCATTCTTATTTCTAGATCGAATTCTAGACCGCCTTCAGTCACACATTCCAAATTTCATCAAAATCGGACCTATATAGCGTGTTTGGTGCAGCAAATACGTAAAATCGGGCGAAAATATATATGGCAGCTATATCCAAATTTGATCCGACTTCGATGTAGTTTGGCACATTTATTTAAAGACTGAGTTCAGTCACACATTCCAAATTTCATCAAAATCGGACGTATATAGCGTGCTTGGTGCAGTAAATACGTCAAATCGGCCGAAAATATATATGGGAGCTATACCCAAATCTGAACCGATTTCGATGTAATTCGTCACGTTTATTTTAAGACCGAATTTAGTCACACATTCCAAATTTCATTTAAATCGGACGTATATAGCGTGTTTGGTGCAGCAAATACCTCAAATCGGCCGAAAATATATATGGGAGCTATATCCAAATCTGAACCGATTTTCACCAAAAGCAATAGCGATCTTCCTATGGCTAAAAAAATTATTTTCCCTTATTTTCAGCTTTGTAAGTCCCAATTTACATTGGGCGAGTTTACTTGCGGCAATTGTCATTTTGTAGGAGAGAGAGGTGAGGCATATGGTAACCCTTTGCCTCTCAGCACCCTCTCTCACCCAGAAACTGACAATTGCCGCAAGTAAACTCGCCTAATGTAAATTGGGACTAAAAAAATTAAAAAAAAAAATAACTAAGAGAGAGCTATAGTCGGACGGGCTGACCATGTTATACCCTACACCACTTGCCCTGAGCATTAGGTTTGCACGGAAGTTATTTTATATTATTGCGATACGTTATATTTTGTTTTAAAATTTGCATTAAGAACGAGACAAAAAACATTTAAAAATAGCATTAGATTACTTTTGCCGAATTGACAAGTAAGAGAGCATCAGTCGGCTGTGCTGGCGAAGAGATCTGAGGTCTAACCAAAAGAAAAGCACAAATTTTTGTCTGGGATTTTGTCAAAAATAGGGATCTATTCTGGTCTGAACAGACCTCCATACAAAATTTTGTGAAGATTGGTCCATAATTGCGGCCTGTAGCGTGCGTACAATTTTTAATGGACGGACGGACACACATCTCAAAATCGGTTTATCTCGTCGAGATATGAAGATTGGTATACCAAATTGGGGGTCTACGACGAATATTTCGCGGTGTTACATGAATTTTTCGAAAAACAAACTTATAATACCCTTTCCACATTGTGGTGTAGGGTATAAATACTGCTTGGGTTTTCATAAAATGTGCATTTGTGTAATGTCCTGTTTCACTAGGACGAATCGAATACTCATTCGTTCGAACTACTTCCAAACTTCTGTTTAAATTCGAATCGTCTTAAACGCCGTACACATTAGAGCCTTTTTGCCAGGTTAACCTTCTTTATGAGGATTTACTTGACATATAACCAATGGAATTGACATTTGAAACGCAGTGGGTTTGTTAAATCCGGTTATATATAAACGTACTATTAGAGAAAAATTAAAACATAAAAAATCTATAATTAATATGGGAAACGATATGGAAACAATTAAAAAAGTATCAGTCGGTTTTGCCGACAGAGATATACCCTTAGCCTGTGAGAATTGAACCGTTCATCTTTTGACAATATCTAACGAGGGTATAAACATTTTTATACCGACAAAATGTGCCTAATCGAAATAATGGTTTTAGACTCCAAGTATGTTTGGACGAAATCTGTTTCAGACAATTTGGAGTCGATTTAGCAATGTCCATCTGTCTGTCTGGCTGGTGCACGCGATAACTCTCGAACGGATGAACTGATTTGGTCCAATGTTTGGACTTCGTAATATTTTGTCCAAACTTTGCTTAAGTTCGGTCCACTCCTTCAGGTACCTCCCCCACAAAAGATCGAAAATGTTCTGAAAAATTGAGCTTACAATAACTCTTAAAGGTAGGTACCGCTATAAGGGGGCTATACCAAAACATTAGCCGATATTGTTCATATTCATCCAAAAATGTGCTACAGCACCTGGTCAAATACAAAATCGCTTAGATTTAAAAATTAGCAAATGAACGATTCACAGAAGAACGGTAGACGCCGTTTAATTCAAAGTATTCAGATGGTAAAAGGCGTGGACCAAATAGGCAACGGGTAAATCCTAAATATTACAAAGACACTGTAAAACATGGAGGCGGAACATAATGGTCTGGGATTTTTTCTCGGGCCAAAGGATTGGACCAATTTATAAAATTAATGGAATTATGGATCGTTTCAAGTATCGTAACGTATTAAAAGGCGCGATGTTGCCTTATGCCGAAGAAGATATGCCACGTAGAATGACCTTCCAGGAAGATAACGAGCCAAATCATGTATCGAAAGTGGTTAAGGAGTCCAAAACAATTCGACAGAAGTTCTCCATTGGCCTGCCCAATACCCTCAACTTAGCACCCGATTGGGACTTGTGGGAGATCGTTAACACAAAAATCAACCGAGAACAATTGCAAAACCAAAGAAAGTTTATTTGAAGCCCCAAGAGTAGCCAGCAATAATTAATCATTTAATATTATCTATGCCTAAAAGATGTGATTGTGTCACCCAGAATAGAGGATTCGCAACGAAATATTGATTTCAATAGTTTTTGTTGTACTACAAATTGGGGGGTGCTTTAGTTTTGTCCGCTTATATTTGCGACCTAAAATGTTTTTTGAATTTAAACTTTTGTTTATTAAATTCTGATTTCATTATTTTTGTGTGTTTCCAATAATAAAAATATAAATAAATAAAAAGTACATTTATAACTTTGATTTCTTAAAAAATTATCATATTAAAAAAATGTACTGAGGGGGTGCTTTAGTTTTGTCCGACACTGTACATGATGATACGACATCGAAATAATGGTTTTAGACTCCATATATGTATGTTTGGACGAATTTGTATATCGTAATATTTTCACCAAATTTAGTTTATGTTAGAAGATAGACCATACCTTCGAGTAAAACATGTTGACTTAAATGGCGCTCAAGATTACTCTTGGGTGAGAGTAAACGGTTTGGTCCAAACTTTGCACATCGCATATTTTCTTAAATAAATGATAAAGTACCTGCCAAACAAAATTTACCTTTGGCTAAGTGCTGATCACTTAATGACTTCGATTGGGATTGTTTTTGGGGTAGCTTCGTCGCCGACTATATTCGATACCTTAATCTTGATGAAATGCTCCTTCCATGCATCATCTTTGGAGGAGAATGTGTATGCACCGTATCTGGGGTTTTCCACTGCGGTAAAATTTTCGAACTTCATTCTGGCTCCTGACCATCTCGAGTTTCTCATGTTCCGTCCTATATTAGAGTGTGGTTTTGACGGTACCTTCCGGTTCTTGGATTTTGACGATTTTAGCTAAAATTTTTAACCGAATTAGCAGTAATAAGCATTTTAAGTTCACAGTGGTCACAAAATTTCGCCACCAAATATTTTTAAAATAGGTTAATGCTATGGTATAGATCCCATATAACTGTACCTTCCGATTTTCGGCATTTTGAGGATTTTAGCTACATTTTATAACCCAACTAGCTGTAATTTGAGATTTGAGGTTTCCAGTGATCGCAAAACTTTTACATCAAAAATCGTGAAAAATTTTTGCGATTTTTATACCCTCCAACATAATATGGAGGATATAATTAAATTTACAATTCCGCATGTAACACATCGAAATATTCATCGGAGACCCTATAAATATATTTTTTTTGTCAGGGTAAAATTCTAAGTCGTTATAACCATGTCCTTCTGTCCAAGATACAGCTCGCAATTTTTATGATAAAGATTTGTAATTTGGTATAGAAGATATAATACTCCTAGGATGGTATTGCAAATGTGATATATGGGTCCACGTTTTGATATAGCCCACATAGAACGGTACCACCCGATTTTTGATATTTTCGGTTTATAACACCGAAATGGCTGAATTTTGGTACGTAGTCTTCGTTGGGGGTACACAACTTTTCCCCAGAATTTTGTCGGCATAAGCTCACTCCTTCATATAGCCCCCATAGAACGGTACCTCCCGATTTTCGGTATTTTGAAGGTTGGGGCCGCAATATTTCGCCGAAATGCCTGAAATTTGGTGTTTAGTCTTCGTTGTGGGTGCAAAACTTTCCACATGAAATTTGAAGGTATAGGTACACGCCTTCATATTGCCCTCATGGAAGTGTACATTCCGATTTTCGGTATTTTGTAGGTTGTGGCTTCAATATTCCACCGAAATGGCTGAAATTTGGTATTTGGTCTTCATTGGGGGTGTTTAACTTTCTCTTCTAAATTTGTCGATGTAGTCCACGCCTTAATATAGCCCCCATAAAACGGTACATCAAAAATTTCGGTATTTTGAAGATTGTGGCCTCAATATTCCACCGAAATGGCTGAAATTTGGTATTTAGTCCCCGTTCCACCTACAATTTGTAGGTATAGGTTTACGTCTTCATATTGCCCCCCATAGAACTGTACCTCCCGATTTTCGGTATTTTAAACTCTTCGGAGATGTTCTTTCCTATTTTAATTGAGGACCGAGTATCAGTTAATGTCATTTTACAAAGTCGAATGAGCTTTGCAGGGCTGTCGAAGGCTGCTTTATAATCGACCAAAAGGAGGTATGTCTATAGGTTTACGCCTTCATATTGCCCCTATAGAACTATACCTCCCGAGTCTTCGGTATTTTAAAGTTTGTGGCTTCAATATTCCACCGAAATTGCTGAAAATTTTTATTTAGTTTTCCTTGGTGGACCGTACAGGTTTACGCTTTCATATATCGCCCATAGAACGGTACCTCCCGAATTTCGGTATTTTGAAAGTAAGCCACATTGTTTTACCGAAATGGCTGGAATTTGGTATTTAGTCTTCTTCATTAACGAAAGGAAGGTAACACTTGAGTATGGGGTTATTCGACAAAAATGTAAATGTTTTATCTTAAACAACATATTTTTTGTCCATATGCAAACACCTAGTTGGCTCACTGTATGTATGTATATTTATGTATTAAAATATTTAATCAACACCATTTTCTCAAGGTTAAAAACTGTACAAAAAAGTAGAAAAATAAATCAATCTAAGCGATTAGCATTGCTTTAAGCAAACAACTAAAGACATTTTAAATAATTCCCAAACGTAAACAAACTGCATTGCATCAATGTAATATTTGAATAATTGGCATTCCTATACATATGTAATGTATTTTATCGCTCATATACATAGAGAGTGGGGTAACTCAAAAAAATCAATTAATAGTAAATTTACTGGAATATCTGCTAAATTCAATAAACTTATTTATTTTATTTATTTCATATTTATACTTATAAATAAATAACAAGTATAAAGGAAGTGCAGAGGTCAATGAACTTATATTAAGACCCTTTGAGGCAGTATTGCACTATGACCATACTCCAACTTATGTACAAAAATAGCAGAGGTATACTAAAATAATAAAAGACTTGTTAAAACATGTTGGGATTATAAATTTGTTTTGTATATTATTGTTCACCTTTGATCTGTAGTTTCTTCTTCTGTTTATTTGGCTTGAGGTCAGTAAAATTGAGAAGAAATAAAATTTGTATTTTTCTGTTACTTAAAAAGAACAAAAATGTTACATAAATATATAAAAAACACAAATATAACAATTATTACATTGGATTATTAATCTTTCTTAAATGTAACCGCGAGTTCCATCCTCTTCTGTTGACAGAATATTTCCAACTAATGCTTTTTGTGTTTTTCAATTATGTTCCTATAAATTTGAGCACAAGTTTCCGTATCGGTTTAAAAATTCATTCGGTTTTCTTTAGGGACATTTACAATATTTAGCATTTCTAAAAAATATCATCTTTTGTTATTATTTTACTGTGCTAAAAATGCTAAATTTTTGAAGTCTGTTCTTCTTTTGAACAGTGAGCAGCGAGGGCAGTTTTTTGCTTATTTTGTGCCTTTTTGGTATGATTTGTGGGCGCTGTGTCTAGTCTTAAATTTTGATTTTGTTGCGCCAGCATATGTCTGCTGACATATGTTGGACCCGTCACAATTGCATTTGACTTCATATACACCATTAGATTTGTTTTCGGGTGGTGTTTTTGATTTTGTTGTGCAGAAAAAGCTGCTGTTGGCATTGTTGCTTTCAAAGGCCAGTTGGTATTTATCTTTATTGTAAATGTTGGAAGCGACAAACCTTTCGGAAAATCATGGAATGTACGTTGATCATTTGTATGTTTTTTTCAACCTTTGTTATGGTTTTATCTGTATTTTTGTTCTCAACATGTTTTATCAAGTCCTTTATTATTTTTGTAGGAAAAGCATTCACATAGGGGATGGAAGATACCAAGGAACGGTCCTGACCGGCTTTAACATGGCAAAGCCCAAGATTTATCTTGGTCCCTCTTTCATCTCAAGTGGACACTGACCTCCCTGTGGGGTCACCTGGGGAACTCCCTTTAACACCCGCGCGTTCACACATATGAACGTTAAAAACTTGGGTTTGGGCGCCGGGTGAAAAAACGAATGAAAAGAAAAACAAACCCCTCTATAGTTGACGAACCCCGCAAACGTTTTAGGGGCCATGATCTGCGAATCTGCACCTGGAATGTTCGCACTCTTTATAGAGAAGGTTCAGTTTACGCATTGGCAGATGTACTTGAAAAGTACAAGGCTGACATTACTGCCATACAGGAAATACGATGGAACGGGAAAGGCGTCACAACAACACCTAAATGTGACGCACTGTATTATAGCTGCCATGACACAAACCATGATTTGTAGTTGGTCGGAGGTTAAAACATCTGGTCTCCAGCTTCACCCCAGTGAATGAAACCCTCGCTGCAATTCGATTAAAAGCAAAATTCTTCAAAATCAGCTTTATTTGCGCGCAATGCCTCCACTGAAGACAAGGACGAACAGACCAAAGATATATTTTACGAGCGCTTAGAAGAAACCTATGACCGTTGCCCTGCCCATGACTTTAAAATTATACTAGGCGATTTTAATGCTAAAATTGGAGAAAGGAGAATATCTTTGGCCCAACAGTCGAGAAATTCAGTCTCCACAGTGAAACATCTGACAATGGTATGAGGCTGATAGACTTTGCAGCTGGCTGTCGCCAGATCAAAGAACAAGAAATCAAATTGATCACGTTGAGATGGATGGAAGACATGCGTCAAGCGTGTTGGATGTACGATCGTTCCGAGGTGCAAACATAGTCTCGGACCACTACCTTGTTGCAACAAAGGTACGTACCAGATTAAACCTAGCAAACAAAGTGCGAACAGACACAACACGGAAGTTGGACATCGGTAAGCTGCAATTACAACAGATAGCCACAGCATATTCCACTCAACCGGCAGAACTGCTTAATCAAAGCACTCCTCGTCCTTACAACATATCAGGGCTATCGCAACACATTGCCCACTCCATGCAAACTGCCGCAAAATCAGTACTTGGATACCAGAGACCTCCACCAAGGAATCCATGGTATGACCAGGAGTGTCGTACTGCTACCGAAGAGAAAAATGCGGCATATAGGGCTACTTTACAATCAGTTTTCCGCAGGAAAAAGAGAGAGATGGAAAAGCGGGAGTGTGAACAAATCGAGATGTACAGGAGACAGAATGAAGTCCGAAAATTCTACTAATGAGTGAAACATAAAACTGAAGGCTTTGGAACTGGCACATCCTCCCGTAGAGAGCAGCAAGGTAATCTGGTAACTGATACAGATAGTGTGCTAAGGATATGGAAAGAGCATTTTTCCAAACTGTTGGTATCCAATAGTAGCGAAGTCGACGAAGATACCACAGATCCAATGCCAGAAGATGGTATTGAATGTATACCACCCGGCCAAGATGAGGTAAAGACAGCAATAAACCGGCTGAAGACTAAAAAGGCAGCAGGAGCTGATGGTCTACCAGCAGAGCTGTTTAAAACCGTAGGCGACACGCTGATAAGGTGTATGCATCAGCTAGTTAGCTCCATCAGGCAGGAAGAACGCGTACCCGACGATTGGAACCTGAACCGCCTGTGTCCCGAGAAAGGAGATAAGACTTTATGCTCCAACTATAGGGGCATTAGTCTTCTCCCTATCGCCTACAAGATAGTGTCAGGGATATTGTGCGAACGACTAAAGCCCATGGTTAACGAAATAATTCGACCATACCAATGCGCGTTTAGACCTGGAAAGTCCACCATAGACCAGATATTTACCCTGCGGCAAATTCTGGAGAAGACCCAAGAGATGCAGATCGACACCTACCACCTTTTGTCGATTATAAAACAGCCTTTGGCAGCCCGCTACGTTCAAAGGTATTCCAAGCAATGTCTGAATTTGGTATCCCCGCAAAGCTCATTCGGCTTTGTAAAATGACTCTAACTGACACAAGATCTTCAGTAAAAATAGGAAAGAACGTGTCCGAAGAGTTTTATACCAAAAGTGGTTTCAGGTTAGGAGACAGCCTTACGTGTGATCTTTTCAACATCCTGCTCGAAAAGGTTATACGAAAGGCAAACGTCAAAAGAAGTGGCACAATCTACACCAAAGTGGGTCTGGCGGTAAACGGCGAGAAGACCAAGTTGATGTTGTTGACGCGCAATGCGTCCATTGAGATCGGACCAACTGTTGAAGTCGGTTCCTATAACTTTGCGGTAGTAAAAGACTTTGTATACTCGGCACCGCCGTAAACACAACAAACGACATCACTTGTAAAATAAAAAGAATGAATTGTATTGGCCAACAGATGCTACCTTGGCTTAAGTAAGCCCTTCAAAAACAAAGTCACAACTCGTCAAAGAAAAATAACGCTTTACATAATCAGAAGGGAATGGAATTTTGTATAATAAATCAAGCAGGACTCGGGATACATGAGGAAGGTTTGATTTTTCTAAATTTACAATACATTAGGTGTCGATCTGCTACAAATAACCACATCTGCTCATCAGCATCTAGTCTTTTAACCCACATTTTTGGAGTTTACCTCTGATAAATTGTTTTGTATCGCACTATGGATTCGACAACTGACAGCTTCTAATACATATAACAATACTGCAAAAATTTGTTGAGAGAAGTTCTGAAAAAGTTCTCATCTCAGCCATTTTCTCAGTAGTACCTAGTTATAGTTTATTTTGAGAAACGATTGGAGTGGGATATCACTTTCGATGACATGCAATGCGAATATCCTCAGGATTACCTTCCTCCTCATCTATGTTATAGTGCGGATATGGTGGAAAAATCGGTATATCGAAATTATTTTGGGCTTCACTTTCCACAAAATCAAGAACAAGTCTATAAAAGTTTTCATTTTAGTTGAAGTACACGGTGTGCCTTAACAAATTTAAATGGAAGGTGCTTACACCTCGGAAGTTTTTGCTGATTCTATAACTACAATGCTCATAGATGAGAAATATCAAGAAACAAAAAAATCGCCGGAGGGATTTTAAAATAAATCGCGATTTAAGTTCACATTTTTTAGGAGTTCTTAAGGTTTTCACGATTTTGCTTGGAAACCGCGAGCTCTATGTAAAGGGGACTAAAGAAAATGTTGTAGCAGAGAAAATTCTCCACAAGATTGGCCTTTATGATATTTTCGTAGGTTTTACCGTTTTTGAGATATGAAAGTTCAAATTGGGACAATGCACTGACTGTATCGTCCCCTTATAAAACAATATTATGCACAGTGCCCCTTAACTAACTTTATATGGAAACCGCTTACACATGGGATGTTTTTGGGGATTCTGAAACAGCAATGTTCATAGATAAGAAAAATAAAAAAAAAAAACAGAAAAAATCGCCGGAGGGATTTTTAAATAAATCGCGATCAAAATTTACAATTTTAGGGTTTTTTAGGTTTTCACGATTTTGCTTGGAAACCGCAAGTCGTATCGAAATGAGTCTAAAGAAAATGTAGTAGCTGTGAAAATTCTCTACAAGACTGGCCGTTAGGTTTTTTCGTAGGTTTTACCATTTTTGAGATATATAGGTACAGTTCCAATTTTTAGGTTTTTATCTTAAGTCTTCAAGATTTTGCTTGACAACCGCAAGTCATATCAAAATGGGACTAAAGAAAATGTTGAAGCTGTGAAAATTATCTACAAGATTGGATGATTTATTCTTTTCTAGGTTGTACCATTTTCAAGATATATACGTTTAATTTGGGAAATTGCAGTAATGACATTGTTTTATAAGGAAGCGATACAGTCAGTGCATTGTCTCAATTTGAACTTCTATATTTCAAAAACGGTGAAACCTACGAAAATATCATAAAGGCCAATCTTGTGGAGAATTTTCTCTGCTACAACGTTTTCTTTAGACCCATTTACATAGGACTAGAGGTTTCCAAGCAAAATCGTGAAAACATTAAGAACCCCTATATATAAGCATTGTAGCTTCAGAATCAGCAAAAACTTCTGAGGTGTAAGCACCTTCCATTTAAATTTGTTAAGGCACACCGTGAGTATATTCTAAAAAATAGATACATATCAGCCCATTGTACTCGGTTCTTTAAAATGAACAAACCAAAACTGTTTTTCACAAAAATGTTAAAACATTTGTCTCAGTAAAAACGTATTTTTTGCACGGGTGGTAATGGGTTAAAGTTTGAAGTGTCTTTTCTCATTCGGTTTTCTTTATAATACAAAAAATGTCGTCCACATATTTTGTTAATATCCTAGGTTTAGTCGTCAGTTTTATTATGGTTTCGTCAAGGAGTTTCTCCATTACGCTGTTATTGGCGAGATTGGGGTCCCCATTGACATTCCTTTAATTGTTGAAATACCTTGTCCTTATATTGAAAATACCTTGAATCCTTTATACACATTGCCAACATTTCAATGAATAAGTTCATTGGAAAGTCGGTGTGTTCCTTGATGTTTGTCCAATTTTCATTAATGGCTTTGATCGCCAAGTTAACAGGGACACTTGGGAATAGCGAAACTACATCAAACAATATCAAGATCTCATAGTCTTCAATACGTTGTCTGTTAATTCTCGATTTAAATTCTATCGCCCCTTTGATATTGTGTTTTAAATTAGTTCTTAATGCTTTTAGGATGTTTGCCATGTACCTCGGTAGTTCGTAGGCAGGGGAATTTATGAATGAACATATCGGACGCAAAGGAGTTCCATCTTTATGGATTTTGGGCAGTCCATATATTTTCGGCGGTATTGAAGTTCGACTTGTTAATTTTTTTTTCTCCCTCACTTATTAGGTGTAGATTAAACAGTTTAATTATTAATTTATTATTTTTTTTCTGTAGCCCGGATGTCGGATGTTTACTTAAACGTTTATACGTGCACATGTCATTTATTATTTCATTCATCTTGTTTTCATAGTCGATTCTTGACAAGGCTACTGTTTTTCCAACTTCGTCTGCATTAAGTATCAAAATGTCCTTATTCTGTTGTAAGAACTTTGCAATTCGGCCCACTGTACCAAGCATAAAACGGTCTCTTTTCCCTAATGTTATATTTCGTGTTTGTTTATATTCTAAAAATGCTTTTGTATTGATAAAGTTTAAAAAGTTTGAAAACTTCAAACGCGTTTTCTGCAAAATGTCCATTATTGAGTTAAGACATTCTCAAATGAAATCAGCGATATGTGTTTATATATACAATGTGGAAAATTTTCTATAAAAATTAGCAAAAGTGCAACAAGTAGCAGCACTTCTATATATATGTATATATATAGAACTTATTTATATATATGGAAGTTCAATGCCTTGAAATTGTTTATTTCCTAGTTTGATTATAATACCCTCTATTTGCCATTCCGTTTATAACACATCGAAATGTTCATCGGAGACGTTCTTGATCAGCATAAAATTGTAAATTGAAATAACGATTTCTGTCTGCGCGTCCTTCTCTGTGTCTGTTGAAATCAAGATACACAGTGGTTCAGGAACCAATTTTCCAAACCACCAAATTTTTGTGGTCACCGATTGTTAAGTGTAAGGAAACCAAAAAAATTAGTTCAAAATATATGAAGATGTGGGTAGTAGTAGCGTGCTTCCAAAGACGAAAATTTTTTTTGGCATTTTGGAAAATACGTAGTTTTTGCAAATTTCTGAAGCAAGAAATAGCTATTTCTCGGAAACTATAGAAGATATTGTGTTCATTGTTTTTGGTTAGGTACAGTCTGTCGCAAAAGTTAGTATACACCGTTGAAACCAAAATGTATTAGCGATAAATATCACTATAACTTATTGAAATCAACGAACAATTAGTTTTATTTGATAGACAAGAACTCTAACAAAATCACCCCATATTGAAACTTTAGAGCTTTTCTGAGCATTTCATGGCTTTAGAATTCATAAACAGGACATAACACCCGGAATTTTGTCGCTACAGTTGTTGTATTTGTAGATGACCAATTTTTGTGGATTTTACGATCCAGTGTACGTTGGACTTGTCACTATAAGTACTATAACTGCCATTAAAACCTATTAATATACTCTTTATGATCTTAAGTACAGATTTAGTTTCATTTTGTTCAAAAATATCAAGAATTGTTTACACAGTTCCACGAGGATTCTCCGTTGTATACTAAATTTTGCGATATCAATTTTGGTCTTTTTTGGATTCGAACCGTAAATTTGCTAATGTATGCAATTATTTCGCACTTTTAATTGTTATTACCGAAGACGACCTTCGTGTCTCTCAAATAAAACTAATTGTTTGTTGTTTTCAATAAATTATTGTGCTTTTTATCCCTAATATATTTTGGTTTCAACGGTGTATACTAACTTTTGCGACAGACTGTAGGTAGGAAGAATTATTGTTTTTAAGAACCGTTTTAATAAATTACCGTAGCGTTTACAAAATTTAAGTGAAATTCCAAATTTAGTGGACTAGAACTTTTAGGGAAATAAAGTTCCGTTTTAACAGAAGGATGCCCGAAAATATACTTTTTACGCGTTCCGTTCCGTTTAACACGTTTTTAATTATTTTTTTAAATTACGTGGGTAGAAATGTGTGTTTTTTCATACCGTTTTCCATATAAATTATAGCTTTTTTACACAAATGGAACACATCGAACCAATCATTTGCCACACTTTAAAGTATATACAAACCCCAAATTGGACAAATGTTTATGGGATACCATTTAATTATAAAAATGCAGAATCCGCCAAAACAAACTTTGCAGAAATATTTTAGAAACGATTAATGCATTAGTGACGACTGTGGCTCTACTATTTCGCACACCAGTGTATATTCTTGATCAGGATAAAATTCTAAGACGATCTAGCCATGTCCGTATGTTGTAATCACTCTAGCGTCCGCAATGATTGAAATAGAAAATTTCTCAACCCAGTGTCTTTTTTCCATAGGCAGGTCAAGTTCGAAGATGGACTATATAGGGCCCCCATATAACGGTACAACACAATTTTAGGTATTTTGAGGATTTTATCTAAATTTTTTGACCAAACTAGGTGAAATTTTACATTTGAGATTCTTATTGGACTAAAAACTTTTCCCACTAAAAACTGTCAAGATATGCCCACGTTTTGGTATAGCCCCCATATAACGGTACCTCCCGATTTAAGATATTTTGAGGATTATAGCTACATTTTCCTCCCAAATAGGCTCCAATTTGGCACTTGGAGTTTCAAGAGATCAAAAAATCAAAAAGCCAAAAATGGTGAAGATAGGCCCATGTTTTGGTATAGGTCCCATATAACGGTACCTCCCGATTTAAGGTATTTTGTGGCTTTTAGCTCCATTTTTTGATCGAATTAGCTGAAATTTGATACTTGAGGTTCCCAATGTCCAAAAAGATTCTCTACAAGATAGGTCCACGTTTTTGTATAACCCCCATATAACGGTACCTCTTGATTTAAAGAATCTTGAGGCTCTTAGTTACATGCTCTGACCGAATTAGTTGAAATTTGACATTTGAGGTTCCCAATGACCAAAAAACTTCTATTTTGCCGTTTTTAGCTACACTTGCAGACAGAATTAGCTATAATTTGTCATTTAGGGTTCCCAGTGATCAAAAAACTTCTCCAACAAAAACAAGTAAGAGAGGGCTATAGTTGGACGGGCCGACCATGTGATACCCTACACCACTTGCCCTGAACATTAGTTGCACGAATTTATTTTATATTATTGCGACACGTTATATTTTGTTTTAAAATATTCATTAGAACGAGACTAAATACATTTAAAAATAGCATTAGATGACTTTTACCGAATTGACCAAAGAACAAGTAAGAGAGCATCAGTCAGCTGTGCTAGCGAAGATATATCCTCAGCCTCTGACCAAAAAAGAAGCAAACACAATAATTTTACAGTATATAAGTTATATTAATTTTGTATCACGAGTTCGCTTCAAAATTCGTGTGAATCTCTAGTACCGTAATGTGGGGCTATACCAAGTTTTAGTAAGCAAACTTCTAATTCATAGAGAACTCTAAATACTAAATTACGTTAAACTAAGTTTGGAGGCAATTTTTTAAAAAAGTTTGAGAGTTATCTTGCATATAAGACACTTTAGTATGTGCCGGCGGGGTTGTTTGGAGCTTTCGGCTATTTCAAGAAGTATGGACTTACTATGGAAAAAAATTGTATCGTTGTGAAACAACCTTCTGCAAAAAATGTTAATAGATCCGAGACTTTTTCCAAATTTTGTGTGAGAGGTACCCGCAGGTCGGGACCGATATAGTCCATATTCCAACCTGATGCACGACTGGGTAAAATAATACAATGTGCAAAGTTTGCACAAATCAGAAACTCCGTGCGAAAGTTATCTTGGGAATTTTTCATTTTAGTTAGTGTCGTCAAGGTTTCTTGATGCTTTTAGGCAATTATCTCAGGACGTATGGCCTTACTAAGGTACTCGAAGGTGTGGACCGATACAGTCCACATTCGAACCCTACGTATGTCTAGAAGGAATAATAGAGCTATCGTCCTCACAATTTTTTTTTTTGGGTCGATATGTCCCCTTTTCGAACTGAAACTAATTTTGGGAGAAACATTACGAACTTCAAAATTTGATTGTAACAGCCAGACAGACGGACAGACAGGGCTAAATCGACTCCCAATTGTCTGAAATTAATTTCCGCCAAACATACTTGGAGTTTAAAACCATTATTTCGTTTAGGCACATATTTGGTAGAATCAAAGTGTATAAACCGTCGTTAGTCAAAGGCTGAGGTATATAAATACTAATATTTCGAGGTATTGCATTGCTTTTTACCAAAGGTGGTACACAAACTTCAGACCCATGCTGTAAATAGAGTTCCTTGAAAGCCAACCAAAACGATAAAGGAACCCAGTAATATGTTCGATAATAGTAGCTTTGTTATTTAACCGGAATATTGCTACAATTTGCATCAACGGATAGGTCAAGAGTTAGTTTTCAAGTTTCGCGTTCCTAATTTGTCGGAATATGCCCCCAAGAATTTAAAATATGGAAGAAAAACTAAATTTGAATTTTTTCCCACAAGAATTAGGGTCAATTTCACCCGCTAACCACTATTATATTATTATCCAAGATTATTGGCATTCTCCTTACCTCGTGCAAAAATGTTTCAGTATTGAGCTATAACTGCGACATCTAGCGTTAGTACTATTACACAACACAATTAAAATTGTGGGATCCCTGATCGGCTGAAGAATAATAAGGCAGCAGGGGCCGATGGCTTACCAGCCGAGCTGTTCAAAACCGGAGGCGACACGCTGATAAGGTGTATTCATCAGCTAGTTAGCACCATCTGGCAGGAAGAACGAGTACCCGACGATTGGAACCTGAGTATCCTGTGCCCTGTCCACAAGAAGGGAGATAAGACTGTATGCTCTAACTATAGGGGCATAAGTCTACTCCCTATTGCCTACAAGATCGTGTCAGGGATATTGTGCGAACGACTAAAGCCAATGGTCAACGAGATTATTGGACCATACCAATGCGGCTTTAGACCTGGCAAGTCCACCATTGACCAGATATTTACCCTGCGGCAAATCCTGGAGAAGACCCAAGAGATGCAGATCGACACCTACCACCTTTTTGTCGATTATAAAGCAGCCTTCGACAGTCCGCTGCGCTCAAAGGTATTCCAAGCCATGTCTGAATTTGGTATTCCCGCAAAGCTCATCCGGCTTTGTAAAATGACTTTAACTGACACGAGGTCCTCAGTTAAAATAGGAAAGAACCTCTCCGAAGAGTTTGGTACCAAAAGAGGTTACAGACAAGGAGACAGCCTTTCGTGTGACCTCTTCAACATCCTGCTAGAAAAGGTTATACGAGAGGCAAACGTCAAAAGAAGTGGCACAATATACACCAATAGTCACATGTTACTTGCTTATGCTGATGATATAGACATCATGGGTCGATCAGTAAAAGAAGTAACTGATACCTTTATAAAGGTCGAAGGAGAATCTGCTAAAGTGGGTCTGGCGGTAAACGGTGAGAAGACCAAGTTGATGGTGTCGACGCGCAATGCGTCCATTGAGCTCGGACCGACTGTGGAAGTTGGTTCCTATAATATTGAGGTAGTAAAAGACTTCGTCTACCTCGGCACCTCCGTCAACACAACAAACGACATCAGTTGTGAAATAAAAAGAAGAATTGTATTGGCCAACAGATGCTACTTTGGATTAAGTAAGCAGTTTAAAAACAAAGCCACATCTCGTCAAACAAAAATAACGCTCTACAAAACACTGATACTACCCGTGCTGATGTATGGCTCCGAAGCCTGGGTACTTGCGCAAGCAGACATGGCAGTGCTTGGTGTGTTTGAGAGAAAAATTCTTCGAAAGATCTACGGTCTGCGTTGACGGTGAATATCGACGTCGCATGAACCACGAGCTGTATCTGCTATACAACGACATCAATATTGTTAAACGTATCGAGAAGCAGCGATTGCGTTGGCTAGGCCATATCAAAAGAATGAGCGATGATGAACCCGCTAAAAAGGCGTATGAATACATGCCACATGGCGGTGCACGCAGAATTGGCAGGCCAAGGAATAGATGGCGCAAACAAGTGGATGATGAAATGAAAAGGCGCGGTATTCCAGAGTGCAAAGCAACAAATAGAGAGGAATGGAGATCTCTTCTTAGTTCGGCCTATAGAACAAATGTCATGTAATGGGCCAGCTAAGTAAGTAAGTAAGTAAGATCCCTGTATAAAATAAGCTGTAACTCTGTTATCTGACCACGCTTATCAACATAATCTGTATCAATGGAAAGGTCAAGAGTTCCACCTTCAAATATAACTTACGTGGGAGGAACATGTGTTCCAGCAATTAAGATATAGTCATTATACTAAAAATTGTATCAATTTTCACACAAAAGTTGTTGCTAATTTAGCCCACTAAATATTATCTGACCGTTATCAACAATTGTAAGCATATTCCTTATCGTAAAACCAAACTTTATTTAAAATTTCGCGCCGATCAGATTACCATTGCGACCTACAGAGCCGCTACAAAATTGGATAAAAATTTTGTTTTTGGTCCATTTCATCCGCTAAATAATTCACGATCATAGCCAAAAACTACAAAATTTCGTAAAGATTGTTCCATAATTGCGGCCTGTGGCGTGCGTACAATTTTTAATGCACGGACGGACGGACGCACATCTCAAAATCGCTTTATCTAGTCGATATATGAATTTTAATATACCACATGGGGCTCTACGACGAATATTTCGCGGTGTTACATGAATTTTTCGAAAAACAATCTTATAATACCCTTTCCACATTGTGGTGTAGGGTATAATTATGGACATAGAACCGCCCGATCACAGTATTTCATGGTTTAAATACAGTCTGTCGCAAAAGTTAGTATACACCGTTGAAACCAAAATGTATTAGGGATAAGAAGCACAATAACATATTGAAAACAACAAACAATTAGTTTTATTTGATAGACAAGAAGGTTGTCTTCCGTAATAACAATTAAAAGTGCGCAATATTTGCATACATTAGCAAATGTACGGTTCGAATCTCAAAAAGACCAAAATTTATGTCGCAAAAGTTAGTATACAACGGAGAATCCTCGTGGAACTGTGTAAACAATTATTGATATTTTTGAACAAAATGAAACTAAATCTGTACTTAAGATCATAAAGAGTATATTAATTGGTTTAAATTGCAGTTATAGTACTTATAGTGACAAGTCCAACGTACACTGGATCGTAAAATCCACAAAAAATTTTCATCTACAAATACAACAACTGTAGCGACAAAATTCCGGGTGTTATGTCCTGTTTATGAATTCTAAAGTCATGAAATGCTCAGAGAAGCTCTAAAGTTTCAATATGGGGTGATCTTGATCGAGTTTTGATTTGTCTTGTTTGAAAAAACGGGAATTTCTTGAAGGAAACCCATACTTTTCAGGTCATTTTCCTTTTGAAAAATGCAATAATCCTTACTCCTTACACATAAGAACTTTCCTTTTCAGTTAATTTTCTCACAAATTATGTCCCTTTTCACATTCCCACCAAAAATAAATAGTAGGAGAACCTCAAGTTCTGGTGTAAGCCCTACAGTGATACTCCACCACCACAGAAGGATATGATAGTTAATTTAAAATTTTAATACAGAGCTTTATCTGCTGTTATACGGCAAGGATTGTGCAAAAACTTTCTGAAAAGCTATGTTTGCTTCACTTAGGACCAAAATACAACTAAATGGATCAGTTAGAAGTAGTTAATTAGATTAGTAGTACATTAGACACTAGGGACACGAGAAGAATGTCCGATACTGCTAAAAGGCCGGTAGGACAGCATAACTGTAGGGCTTACAACGGACCTTGAGGTTCTCCTACTATTTACTTTTGGTGGGAATATGAAAAGGAGCAACATTTGTGAGAAAATTAACTCAAAAGGCAAGTCCTTATGTATAAGGATTAAGGATTACTACATTTTTCAAAAGGACAATGGCCTCAAAAGTATGGGTTTGCTTCAAGAAATTCCCGTTTTTTACACAAGAAAAGTCGAAACTCGATCAAGATCACCCCATATTGAAACTTTAGAGCTTTTCTGAGCATTTCATGGCTTTATAATTCATAAATAGGACATAACACTCGGAATTCTGTCGCTACAGTTGTTGTATTTGTAGATGACCAATTTTTGTGGATTTTACGATCCAGTGTACGTTTTACTTGTCACTATAAGTACTATAACTGCCATTAAAACCAATTAATATACTCTTTATGATCTTAAGAACAGATTTAGTTTCATTTTGTTCAAAAATATCAAGAATTGTTTACACAGTTCCACGAGGATTCTCCGTTGTATACTAACTTTTGCGACATAAATTTTGGACTTTTTGGGATTCGAACCGTACATTTGCTAATGTATGCAAACATTGCGCACTTTTTAAAGTTAATACGGAAGACAACCTTCTTGTCTATCAAATAAAACTAATTATTTGTTGTTTTCAATAAGTTATAGTGATATTTATCCCTAATACATTTTGGTTTAAACGGTGTATACTAACTTTTGCGACAGACTGTATATGATTTTCTGTTTTAAATATCTGAGTTTTTGTAAGTGTTATATAAGTTTTATGAAAATCCAAGGAGGATTTTTTTAAATTTGGAAAAAAAAATTATTTGTTTTTTTTTTAATTTTTTGTATTTTAATGGTTTGTGTATTGGTGTTTGACCTTTTTATACCCTCCACCAAAATATGGAAGCTATAATTAAATTTGTCATTCTTTTTGTAACACATCGAAATATTCATCGGAGACTCTATAAAGTATATATATTCGTGATCAGGGTAAAATTCTAAGTCGATATAACCATGTCCGTCTGTCCGTCCGGCAGTTGAAATCAAGATACAGCGCGCAATTTTTAAGATAGAGCTTTGTAATTTGGTATATAATATAAAAATAATGTTTCCACAAACATCCCAGACGGGACAAGGGAAACTTCTCTCTCTTCTCTCTCAGTGCACCCCGAATCGAACCCACGACCTTCAGCATGCAAGGTGGGTGTGCATACCATTGCACCACGGTGGCACCAAATGTAATTTGGTATAGAAGTTTCTATTACTCCTAGGATGTTTGGTATTGCAAATGGGCTATATTGGCTGACGTTTTAATATAGTCCCCATAGAACGGTACCACCCGATTTTCGGTATTTTGAAGGTTTTAGCCTCATTATCACACCGGAATGGCTGAAATTTGGTATTTAGTCTTCGTTGGGGTATAAAACTTTCCCCCAAAAATTTTTCGGCATAAGTCTACGCCTTCACATAGCCCTCATAGAACGGTATCACCCGGTTTTCGGTATTTTGAAGGTTTTAGTGCAATTATCACACCGAAATGCCTGCAATTTGGTACTTAGTCTGGCTGAAATTTGGTATTTAGTCATTGTTGGAGGTAAAAGCCTTTCTGATTGAAATTCGGCGATATAGGTCCACATTTCGATATAACCTCACGATTTTCGAAATTGTGAAGGTTGTGACGTCAATATCCCACCGAAAGACTGGAATTTGTTATTTAGTCTTCCATGGGGCTATAAAATATTCCAGAAAAGAACCGCGGGTTCAAATATCCTTCATAGAAGCGTACCAATTGATTTTCTGTATTTTGAAGGGTTTACCGAAATATCGGAAATTTCGTATTTAGTCTTCTTTGAGTCTAAAAATTTTCGCCAGAAATTTGAACACAGAAAAAACAAAAGTATGAATTCTTTACTAATTCTCTTCATAATTTTTTTGTCCATAATTTGAACGCACCTCTTTTAAAATGAATGGACAAATTTTTGTATATTTGTATTTGTATGAATGATTTTCTAAAATACAAAAATTACTTTTCTAGTTTCCCCCTACATTTACCATTATTATTTTTTTTTTTTTTGCAAAAACCGGGTTTTGTGCTTTGCCTGTAAAGATGTTGTGGTTTTGCTTCTATTGTCAACAATTGTGCTTTAAAGCACAACAGCCTAAACAACCGCCACTACCACACTAATTAATGCCAAGTTTACACTTGCGCTACAAAATCCACTGGATTCCACGTAATCCTGAAATACACTTATTTTTTGTTGATTTCAAACATATCACTATGATCAAGGTAGATGCATATGCGCAGCTGATCGAACATGAATTTTCAAAACAAGTTGTTGTAAATTGAATTAATCATCAAAAATATACGACAATATAAAACTTTACAACTTTATTTGGAAAATTATCGTAAAATTATTTATACATCGTATTAATTGTATATAGTACTAACAAATGAAAAAATAAAAAATGATTTTTATCCTTGAGACATCATAATAAATTTTGATAGATAAAAGTTGTGCTCAGAACCTGCACAATAGTAGTACCTGCAGTAGTTTTCCCGTTTAGTGCTAAAGATGCGTTTCCGTACCCCGAAAGCAAGACTTGCACTTCTCTTTAAACAAAAATAGCGCCGAAGAACACACTCTTCTTCTCCTGTTTTCTGCCATACAATTCAAAGGAAAATATGAAAAAAAAACCAAAAAGTTGAAACACAAAAAATGCCATAACGCATTCATTTTTCAACCGATTTCGTTGGTTTTTCCCATTTTGGAAAGCCAAATAAATTTCCTACTTGCTAATAGTAAATAATTGTACTGTTAGGTATCGTTTACGCAGCCTAGAGCACAAGGAAAAACATTTTACTGTTTTTTAATGGGTTTTTGTCACACTTAAACCACTATTACTTAGCCATTTGTTAACCGCTTTTTAAAATCCATGGCTTGTTCGAAAGGCATTACTCTCCCCTTTATAATGAAAAACAGTGTGTGCAAATCGGTTGTGGAAAAAAGTAGTAATGTCCGTTTAAATTTGAAAATCCAAGAAATCCCATTTTTCACTACATTTACCGTTATAAAATCAAAACCCGAAGTGACCCAAAGAAAACAAAGGTATTTTCGTCTTCTATGGACTCCCACAAAACCGAATTTGTGCATCAGAAATCCTGCAAAAAACTTTTGTCCATTTTTGTTTCACAGTGTTATTATACCCTCAGCCTTTAGGCTAAAGAGGGTATTTACACTTTGATACGGCCAAAAATGTGCCTAATCGAAATAATGGTTTTAGACCCCAAGTATGTTTGTACGATATCCGTTTCAGACAATTTTGAGTCGATCTAGCAATGTCCGTCCGTCTGTCTGTCTGTCTGGCTGGTGCGCACGATAACTCTCGAACGGATCAATCGATTCGGTTCAAATTTTGGGTATCGAAATATTTTGTCCAGATTCGATTTAAGTTCGAAGATGGGCCATATCGGTCCACTCCTTCAGGTACCTCCCCCACAAAAGTTCAAAAATGTTCAGAAAAATTGTCCGCACGATAACTCTTGAAGGGAGTAACCGAATTAGTCCATACTTTGCACATCGTGACATTTCTTCCAGACATAGATGAGGTTCCAATATGGACCCTATTGGTTCACTCTTTTGGGTACCTCCCACACAAAATTTTGCTTAAGTGCAGTTTAAGGCCTGCTCTCGAATCGCTTTGATTTTTGTTGCAGCCACTTGTATTCACTTTTCCCATTACGACGATATAATTTTTTTCAGGGGCAAGTCCATATATCCTCAGAAATCAGCACGAAAACTGCAAACAACCCATATAATACCATTTGTCGTAGTTGGAGTGCACGATAACTCTCGAACGGATCAACATATTTGGTTAAAATTTTGGGTCTTTCAATATTTTGTCCAAACTTAGTTTAAATTCGAAGATAGACAATATCGGTCCACTCCTTCCGGTACCTCCCCCACAAAGGTTCAAAAATTTTCGCCAAGATTGTGGGCATGATAACTCTAGGAGGGAATAACCGAATTGAGCCAAACTTTACTATTGGTAATATTACTTTCAGGCATAGATCGAGTTCTAATATGGACTATATCGGTCCACTCATTTGAGTACCTCCCACACAAAATTTGAAAAAAGTATAGTTTAACAACTCCTCTCTGATCTTATTAATTTGTGACGCAGCAGGTTGCACTTGCGGCCCCTGTTACGACGTTGTAACTTTTTATCGTGGGAAAGTCCATACTTCCTGAGATAATGACCCAAAAAGGTCCAGAAAATCCTACCGGCACCACCTAAACTGGCTAATGTGTAAAATAACCCTTTAAGAGAGAAATCGATTTAGCTCAAACTTTGTAAATTGAAAAGTAAAATTGTAATATATTTAAATTCGGAAAATTAAGTACAACATATTTAATTATATAGTATGTAAGGAAAGTATCCATAGACTAATAAAGAAAAAAAATATTTCCTACAGATTTGTATTAGGTCCGAATATGTACTACATCGGATCACTCCTATGGGTACACCCTACCCAAAGTTTGGAAAAAATGCACTCGTCTTGGATCATTCTGAATATTTTGCAACATGTAGTATTTTGCGGCCCTTTCCATCCTGGAAAATTTTCCCAACAGCTAAAAAACCTACAGAAGTATTGTGTTAACTTTTTTTCTTCGGGTACGTGGCTGAGGGTATATCTCTGTCGGCTCAGCTGACTGATACTTTCTTACTTGTTTTGAAATGAAAAAGAAAGAAAAAACGATTCTGTGGCCTCGTGGTGAATGGTAAAAAATTCGGCCCGGTCGAAATTAACGCCGTTCTTGTCTTTTTTGGTTTCTTTACTTTCAATATGATTTCTAGCGAATCCCACGCAAAAATTAACAATCAGTGACGACAACAAATTAGGGTTTTGGTCAGGAAAATCTATTTCTGAACCATTGTGCGACGCGTGTGTCGATATGTTACTAACGGAATCCCATATTAACTATAACCTCCATCATGCAATATGTATCCCCATTTATGTTGTTGCCAGATCACTAAAAAGTAGTTTCCCTAAAAACCCCAACGAAATTTCGGAGACAAAAATAAAGTTAGTGAGATATTTTATTTATTTTCCATTGACAACAAAACGTGGCTTAGAGCCGTCGCCTTCTTACAAAAAGTCTTCAAAATTATGTTTTTATTTTTGCACTACTTTTCCGTATATAAGCACGATAATAAAAATTCGAGAACAATACAATCATAAAATAATTCTGTATAAAGGCTATCCATAGTAGCAATGTATTAACACCGCAATTATGAACTAATAATGGAATTGAATAATGTACGCCCGCTATAAGGAACTGTATCAGCTGGATACTTGTCAGTATTTTTTTCCATGGGGTTAAATCGATTTTCGGTTTGGTGGCAGCAATCAGATAATACGTGTACATAACAACGTGAACAAACGAATTCAATATACCGATAGATGTTGGATGTGAGGCTGAAAAACAGAAGAACACAAAAAAAAAAATAATTATAGAAATCATATAAATAAACAAGCAAGAACGGCATTATGTTCGACCTGGTCGAACTTTTTATACCCACCACACGATTTGTATTTAAGTAAATGGAAAAACTACGTTTCTATCATTTATAAAAGTAATAAGCTCTTCCGCCAGTGGAATCTTCTAACTGGTGAATATTGATTTCTTTTAAACAAGGTTTAATACCAATGCGACATCGATGTTTTCTACCCACTAAGAATGCGAAATACCAAGTTTTATCCACTTCAGTAGAAAAATTCTTTAAACGATTTTACTTCGGACGGTATCGTGTACCAATCCAATCTGAGAACCCGCTATCAAAAACTAAACGCACAATTTTAGCCATTCCGAGTGAATAATGTGGCTAAAATATGCAAAATACCGAAAATCGGGAGGCAGGTTATATGACAGCTTTATCAAAACGTGGACTATATACGGAATTGTACCTATTTCTTTAGGATAAAGGACCTGTTACAAATTTCTGAGGGAACAGTTTTGTATCCCCAAAGAAGACTAAATACCAATTTTCATCCATTTCAGTGTGACAATGAGGCTAAAACTATTAAAATACAGAAAATCGGGAGTTGTCGTTCTCTAGGAGGCTATATCAAAAGGTGAACCTGTGCTGACAAATTTCTGGTAGACAGTTTTGTAGTCCCAAAGAAGACTGAATTTAAAATTTTAGCTATTTTGGTGTGATAATGAGGTTAAAACCTTAAAAATACCAAAAATCGGAAGTTACAATTCTACGGGGGCTATATGAAAACGTGGACCGATATGACAAATTCTCAATACCAAAACATCATTGGAATAATAGAAACTTCTGTACCAAATAAGAAGGATCATTAAATGTTCACGTTTACGTATAGCCTCCATATTAAGGTACCTCCCGATTCTCGGTATGTTAATGATTTAAGCTACAAGTTTCTTCACGAAAAATTTTCAAAATTGGTCAGTGTTTTGGTATAGCCCCATACAAAAGTACCTCCCGATTTTCGACATTTTGAGGGTTTTAGCTACATTTTTTAGCGAACTTACTGTTTCGAAAAATAGTCAACATAGGTCCATGTTTTCGAATAGCTCCCATTTAATGGTCAGGAAGTATTTCGACATATGAGGTTCCCTGCAGTCACAAAACTATTGTATCAAAAATTGTCAACGAAGGTCTATGTTTTGGTATAGCCCCCATATAACGGTAACTCCCGTATTTTTTTGGTATTTTGAGTATTTAAGATACAGTTTTTAACAGAACTAACTGCAATTTTACATTTGAGGTTCCCAGTGGTCACAAAACTTCCTCACTAGAAATTGTCAACACCAAAAATCGTCAACATTTTGAATGCAATGAGAGTACCTATCTAATTTCGGTATTTTTAAACTTTTAGCTAAATTTTTTACCGCAATTTCGGCAAATTGACCTTTGGGGTTCCCAGTAGTGTTTTGATATAGTCACCATATAACGTAACCTCCACTTTTCCGTGTTTGGAGAATTTTAGCTAAAAATTTTACCGAATTACCGCCATAATCCTTAAAATTTCTGCACCAAAAATGTTTAAAATAGGAATTATTGGTGCAGAACTTTTGTGATCACTAGGACCTTCAAATGCAAAAATTATGGAACTTAACGATTATTTACATGTCTCTAATAAAATTAGTACATATTTTCAAAATTCTCATTTGAGAAACAAACGCTCCCTTTTTATACCCTCCACCATAATATGGAGGGTATAATTGAATTTATCATTCTGGAGACCTTATAAAGTGTATATATTCTCGATCAGGGTAAAATTTTAAGCCGATACAAGTAAAAAAAAAGTATCAGTCAGCTTGCCGACAGAGGAGTGAAATATTTTTTCCCAAAAAAAAAAAAAAACAACTAAAAAGACGTTAAGTTCGGCCGGGCCGAACTTTTTATACCCTCCACCATAATAAGACTATTTTATTAAAATGGAATAATTAGGGTCCTTTCAAAATTTTAGGTGGAACAACTTTTCGACAATGGATAGAATCCTACTGCCTCCCACTATTGCTTAAATTACACTGTGAACACAAATGTTGAGGCCGAGATAATTCCTTTTGGAGGTGAAAGCCCTTGGTGTGTGTATATTAAAAACCCCGAAGGACAGATGAGTCGAACTTCCGCGTTATGGCGTGAACTTCCGCGGCATAACGCGGAAGTTCGACTCACCGCGGATCTGTCCTCCGGAGTTCATAATATACTCACCAAGGCCTTTCACCTCCGTTTTGTTGCACAGTGTTATCTAATCTAATCTAAAAAAATGTGTTCAGCTAGGTGAAAGGTACCACCTACGGGGCTATATCAAAGAGTCAACCTATCTTTACATTTTTTGGCGGAAAAGTTTTAAAGCTGCAGGGAACTTCAAGAGTCAAATTGAGGGTAGTTTCATCAAAACAATGTAGATCCTCAAAAATGGACCCACCGAAAATCGAGAGGTACCGATATATGGGGGCTATACCAAAACATGGACCTATGTTGACGATGTTTCGTGGAGATGTTTCATGACCACTAAGAACCTCAAATGTCAAATTACAGCTAGTTCGGTTAAAAATTGTAAATAAAATGCTCAAAATACCGAAAATCGGGAGGTACGGTTATAAGGGGACCATAACAAAACATGGACCTATGTTGACGATGTCTGGAGATGTTTCATGACCACTGAGAACCTCAAATGTCAAATTGCAGATAGTTCGGTTACAAATTGTGGATAAAATTCTCAAAATACCGAAAATCGGGAGGTACCGTTATATGGGGGCTATACGAAAACATGGACCTATATTGACGATGTTTGATGGAGATATTTCATGACCACTGAGAACCTCAAATGGCAAGCTACAGCTAGTTCGGTTAAAAATTGTAGCTAAAATTCTCAAAATACCGAAAATCGGAAGGTACCGTTATATGGGGACTATACCAAAACATGGACCTATGCCCATATCCTTTGGGATATAAGCTTGTTGATCGCTAGGAACCCTAAGTGCCAAATTAAAGCTAACACGGTCTGCAAATGTGGCGAAGAACGTCAAAATACCTCAAATCCGGAGGTACCGTTATATGGGGGCTATACCAAATAGCCCATCGGGTACAAAATTTCAGCACCCTATCTCAATTATTGCGGACGCTAGAGTGATTACAACAGACGGACATGGCTAGATCGTCTTAGAATTTTATCCTGATCAAGAATATATGTACTTTATAGGGTCGCAAATGATTAGTTCGAAGTGTTACAAACGGAATGACAAACTTAATATACCCTCCATACTATGGTGGATGGTATAAAAAACGTATGTATTTATTGGGGTTTCCAAAAATTTGGGCGTATGAACTGACAAAAATATGGATTTTATTAAAGCTCAAAATTTGCGGGGGATATCGATAGATAGGGCTTTTGTAACCTACTTGCCTACGAAAAATATAATATCGCCCTGTTAACGGCCACTAGGAAATCCTTCGGTAAAAGTTTCCAAAGGATCCTCGAACAGACCTTTAATTACACAAAAATGTTGAACATTTGTGTGGGTGGTACCCCAAGGATTGGACCGATAGGGCCCACATTTGAATATAAACTAAGTATGGACAACATATTTAGAGATTAAAAGTTTGGGCCAAATTGCAAATTTGCTGCGTTTATGAGATATCGCGCGTGCTATTGTTGCTAATATTTTGGAACTTTTGTGGGGGAGGTACCGGAATGACTGGACCTATAAGCACCACCTTCGAATTTCATCTAATATTCGAAGAAATATCACGATATCGAAAGTGTGGACGAACGCAGTATTCGGGTCGAGCACTCCAGCCACTACATATGGTGGTATAGGTGTTTTTACATGTTTCGGGCTGTTTTCTCAAGAAGTATGGACTTCCCCCTGAAAAAAACTTTTACTGTCGTAATTGAGGCAGCGAATACAAGTTGCTTCAAGAAAAATCAAATTGATTGGAGAGCAGGTCTTAAAGTGAATTTATCCGAAATTTTGTGTGGGAGGTATCCTATCTATATCTGGTAGATATATTAGGAAGGGCAAAGTATGGACCAAATCGGTCACTCCCTTCAAGAGTTATCGTGCGCACATTTTTTCCGAACTTTTGTGGGGGAGGTACCTGAAGGAATGGACCGATATGGCTTTCTTCGAACTTAAACTAAATTTGAACAAAATATTACGAAGGCCAAATTTTGAAGCGAATCGGCAGGCCCGTTCGAGGATTATCTTCTGCTCCAACCACTACACACGGTGTCATAGGGGTTTTTTGCATCTTTAAGGCTATTTTCTCAGGATGTAAAGAAGTTGTTATAACAAAAATTAAAGCGATTTGAGAGCAGGTCCTAAACTGAACTCTTCCGAAATTTTGTGTGGGAGGTACCCGAAGGAGTGGACCGACTGAGTCCATATTGGAACCGAATCTAAGTCTGGTAGAACTAATCGGTTACTCCCTTCAGGAGTAATCGTGCGCGCAAATTTTCCGAACATTTTTGAACTTTTGTGGGGGAGGTACCAGAAGGAGTGAACCGATATAACCCATCTTCGAACTTAAACTAAGTTTGGACAAAATATTACGAAAGCCAAGTTTTGGCCCTAATCGATTGATCCGTTCGAGAGTTATCGTGCGCTCCAGCCAGACAGACAGACGGACGGACATGGCTAAATCAACTCCAAATTGTCTGAAACACATTTCGTCCAAACATACTTGGGGTCTAAAACCATTATTTCGATGAGGCACATTTTGCCCGTATGAAAGTTTATATACCCTCGTTGGCATAAATGCTGTGGGTATAATAACCATGTCCGTCCGTCCGTCTGTTGAAATCAGGATAAAGCTCGCAATTTTTAATATAGAGATATGTAATTTGATGTAGAAGTTTCTACTACTGTTTGGTATTGCAAATGGGCTTTATCGGCCCACGTTTTTATATAGCCCCCATAGAAAGGTACAACCCGATTTTCGGTATTTTGGAGGTTTTAGCCTCATTCTCCCACCAAAATGCCTGAAATTTGGTACTTAGTCTTCGTTGGGGGCATACACCTTTCCCCCAGAGTTTTGTCGTTATAGGTCAACGCCTTCATATAGTCCCCATAGAACGGTACCTTCCGATTTTCGGTATTTTGAATGTTGTGGCTTTAATATTCCTCCGAAATGGCTAAAATGTGGTATTTAGTCTTCGTTGGGGGTATAAATCTTTGTCAGTACAGATCCAGTCATTAATATAACCCCCATAGAACAGTACCTCCCGATTTTCGGTATTTTGAAGTTTGTGGCCTCAATATTCCAACGCAATGGCTGAAATTTTGTATTTAGTCTTCGTTGGTGGTAAAAAATTTCCCCCAGAAATCTTTCGGTACATGTCCACGTCTTCATATAGACCCCATAGAACGGTACCTACCGATTTTCGGTATTTTGAAGCTTGTGGCCACAACAACTCTTCGAAATGGCTGAAATTTTGTATTTAGTCTACGTTGGAGGTAAAAACCTTTCCGACTGAAATTCGTCGTTTCGATATAGCCCCCCTAGAACGGTATCTCCCGATTTTCGTAATTCTGAAGGCTGTGATAGAATAGAACGGTACCTATCGATTTTTCGTAATTCTGAAGGTTGTCACATTAATATCCCACCGAAACACTGAAATTTGTTATTTAGTCTTCCATAGGGTTATAAAATATTCCAGAAGCGAATAATCAGTATAGGTCCATCAGTATAGATCCCCCATAGAAGCGTACCTCTTGATTTTCGGTATTTTGAATGTTTTACCCACATTATCTCACCGAAATATCGGTAATTTGGTATTTAGTCTTTTTTGAGTCTAACAATTTTCTGCCAGAAATTTGTAGGTATATATCGACGTTTTGATATAGCCCTCATAAAACCGTACCTCCCGAATTTCAGTATTTTGAAGGCTAGCCACAATGTTTTGCCGAAATTGCCGAAAATTTGTATTTAGTCTTCTTCGTAAACCAAAGGAAACTAATTGTTCTATTTGACTTCAATACAACTCGTGGTGGAGGGTATAACAAGTTCAGCCTGGCTGAACTTATCGCCGTTCTTACTTGTTATTATTTACACACACACTACTACAAATACTTACCAAACGTATGCGACATATACACATAAGTGCCTAATATCATGATCGAGTGATGATAAATATGTAAGAATGTCAATTGGTTATATTTCTTACGCAAAACGAAAAATACCTGCAAGGGTTAAAGTTTTTTTATGAAAATTTCAATTTCAAACTATTTTCATAATATTTACCGTATCAAAGAAATCCAAATATTTTGATGTATAATACAATACTGTTGGACGAACTAGCTTCATTGTTTCTGGTCTTCTATCGTGTGGATTGTATGGTTCACATTTTAAGCTATAATCGGATCGCATAATGGTGTAGCGGACAAATTCGTAAAATATAAAAGCGTTTAAAAAGATTTGTACAATGTTGTACAATTGCATAAACATATCGACTTTAAATGGTTTTCTATTTTTCATGAATTTTTTTCCAACTACCAATATTAACCATAAATATAATAGTATTGAGGCAAGCATTAGCCATGGACTGCCCAGTATTGGATTTGTTGTTATGCGTTCATCTAAAAAACAAACAAAAAATATAAAATAAATATGTATTAGTTATTAAGTAAATAATAATTTATTGTAAAATTTATGCATGTAAAATTTTAGCCATATCGGTAGTAAAGTCGGCTAAAACCTTAGATAAAATTTGGTAGCCTTAGCGAGGAGCTATAAATACCAAATTCTCACCATTTCGGTGGATACCCTAGGGGAGCAGTATGTCGCGAGTTCATATTAACTGTGTCCAAGAACAGAATAAGTTATCGTAGATGCATCAATTTTGGTACACGTACTTTTTATTGACTTTCAATCTCCAAGACAAAAAACTGGGATGGTCGGTCCACGTTTTTATATAGCCCCCATAGAACCGTACCTCTCGATTTTTAGTATTTTGTAATTTTTAGTCACAATGACCAACCGAAATGACTGAAATTTGGTGTTTAGTCTTTTGCAGAGATTCCAACAGAGAATTATGGGTGCAGGTCCACGTTTTGATATAGCCCCCGTAGAACGGTACCTCCCGATTTTCGTTATTTTGACGCTTTTAGCCTCGTTATTACACCGAAATTGCTGAAAATTGGTAGTTAGTCTTCATTGGAGGTTTATAGCTTATCAATTGGTCTTCGTTGGTGGTATAATACTTTCACCTTGAAATTTTTCGGTATAGGCGGTACCTCCCGATTTTCTCTATTTTGAAGGTTTCAGCCTCATTGTCACACCAAAATGGCTGAAAATTGGTATTTAGTCTTCATTGGGGGTTTACAGCTTTTCACTTGAAATCTCCCCATTTTCGGTATTTTGAAGGTTATGGCCTCAATATCCACCCGAAATGACTGAAATTTGGTGTTCAGTCTTCATATTTTTGTGAACTTATTGATTACATCAAACTCTTGTCTTTAAATATGAGAATTTTCCTTTAAAACGTTATTTGACCAATTAATGGTCAAAAAGGCAAATTTTTTTTAAAAAAAATTGAATTCTGATTTTCGCTGCTCACCATTTTTTTTAAATTGATATTTTTAAAAATCTCTCTTTCAAAAGCAACTCTCTGTTAAAAAAGGCGGTAACCCCTGAGTGAGGTGGTCACTGAAAAAGAGAAATAAAATGTTCGTCTGCAAACCTCTGCAGCTGGAACCCTTATACATTTGAAGTACTCGCTCTTCACAACTCAAAGAGCAAATAATAACGATATACACTTTTATACAATTTGTTCCCCACTCCACTAATTTTAAAATTTGGTTCACAAAATCGGTGTACTAAGTACCACAGCTGGGTAGCTGTAAACACCATATGATTACTATTCACTTCCAAACAAAATTAAATCCAAGTTTATTACATCCAAAGCTACTGTAAAAATTTATTTTGGAACGCTAAATTACTTTAAATATTAAATTATTGGAGCATAATAAAAGTTATTCATTTTAGTAAAATAAGGACAAAAATACATATTTCCAACGATTATCGGATTTGAACCTTCACATGGAAAGAAACTAATTGACAAATCAATACCAAAATTCAAATTCCTTCAAATTGAAATGTTTACTATCAATTCTCATCAATAAATTTGTATTCCGATGTACTTGATTTTGCCCCTTTTTGGCCACGGTCGTGACACTGTGGGGTGCGTACTGTCAAATAGCCAGCCTACGCAATCGTTTTAGTTCGATATAACGGAACCTCCCGATTTTACGTATTTTGAAGACTTTAAATAAAATTGTTAACCAAACGAGCTGTAATTCGACATTTAAAGTTCCCGATTTTCGTTTTTTTTAGGATTTTAGCTGACATTTTTAACAGAAAAAGGTTTAATTTGACATTTGTGTGTTCACAAAATGTGCAAATTATCCATGTAAGCCACCATATACCGGTACATCCCGATTATCGGTATGTTGTGGGTTTTAGCTATATTTTTTGACTGAACTACCCGTTCTGTGCTATTTGAGGTTCCCTGCAGTCACGAAATTTCTCCTCCAAAAATTTAAAACATAGATCCATGGTTTGGTATAGGCCCCACGGTACTTCCCGAATATCGGCATTTCGAGCATTATAGCTACAATTTTTAAAAGTTTTTAAGACCTCTACTCATAAGAAGCATGGCATTCTTCCTGAAGTTATATCTGGTAAAAAACTAAAGACCAAGTTCGGCCAAATAAAAATATTTCAGAATCACATTTGAATTAGGTCGAACTTGGTCTTTAGTCATTTACCAGATATGACTTAAGCAAGAATGCCATGTTCTTATGTGTCGAGGCCTTTAGTTCTTACTACATTTTCTTCACAAAAAAAAGAAGAAGAAAGAAGAAGAAAGAAGAAAGAAAGAAGAACAAAAAGGCTATAGTCCAAATCGGTTTATCAGTTCGAGAGTTATTGTGCTCTCCAGCTACTACATATGGTGCCATTGTGGTTTTTACAACTTTCGGGCTGGTTTCCCAAGAAGTATGGACTTTCCACTGAAAAAACTTTTACCGTCGTAATTCAGCAATTATCTGTGGGAGGTACCCGAAGGCATGGACCGATTGAGACCATATTGGAACCTCATCTAAGTTTTGGTATAAAATTTTTAACCAAATCGGTTCATCCGTTCGAGAGCTATCGTGCGCACCAGCCAGCCAGACGGACGGCTGAACTTAATCGACTCCAAATAAATAAATATAAACATTTTAAGACAAACGCGAAACAAATCGGTTGTAAATTGGTCGAGCTTTAGTTTAACGTACGAACGTCATTTCAGTTTTATATAACACTGTGCAACATTTTTAAGGTGATCTTGTGCAAACAATCCGAACTGTGGATTTTTTGAAAGTACAGACCCAAACGACAAGAAACCCTAGTTGGGTTTTGCTGTGTCAGATCCAGCTCGGATTTTATAGCCCCATCTAAACATGGTTAAATATTGAGTTTTTAAAGAAATTCTGGGCTATATCTCTGAAACCAATGCGAATCTTCTTCTGGCCTCTGAAGCAAATTTGTAGATAAGGACAAGAATAAAATATTTGGAGAAATAATGAACTCGAAAAACTACATTTATTGCCTCAAATTTCAAAATATATGCAAAAATTCCACAATTTTTATACATTTCGCACCGTATCTCCAAAACCGTTAATTTTTTCTGAATATTTTCAGTTAGAAAAATATTCCCTGGAATGTAATACACAACTCTTCAGAACATGTCATTGTTGTAAAATGCCTCTATCCCGTTGTTTTCAGTACATTTTTCAACGACGATTTAATAAATATGTCAATAATGTGGTGAAATCCGAAATGCGAGAATAAACTGTTGGTGTGAACTGTGTTTGAAATACGTGTTGTAATAGATATGATGCAAAATACCGCTGAAACACCATGAAGTAAGCATTTTAGAGTTTCAGAATGTTCTAAAGAATTTTTGAGAACTTTATTTAGAAGATTTTTGCAAAAGGTTACTTGGTTCAACTCCCAATAGTTTAGCCGATACTGACCAGAATTTCAGCAATTATGTAAAATTTTCTATATTTTATAGATTTTGATGCTCTAGATGGAGTTTTTCTTATGTGGTTTTTTCAAAAGATAAGTTCTACTAGTTTAGGGCTACAATATTACTAAAGACAGAATGTCCAATTTCTAAATATGTACTTTCAAAAAATGTGTACCAGAAGTTGTTTGCATTTTCAGTGTTGCATAGTGTAATTATATGAAAAACAATAAATGGTGGAGATTATGAGTGTAACGTTGGTATATGGAGGTGGCTTAGGAAATATGTACGTACCAGAAATATACGAAAAGTACTAAATCCTTCTAAATTTGGTATTTGGTGAGCGGAAAGCGCTGTAATTCTAAAATTTGGTATGAGAGTCACTGCTGGTGTGTGAAGTTTACGTACGGATTAGGTGTGGGTTTATTAAATGTACGAATCTTGGAAATGTACGAAAATTACTAAATTATGCAGAATTTGGTCTAATTTGTTGTGGTGATGAGCTAGAATTTTAAAATATTAGGAAGAGGTTTTGGTAGTTCGTACTTATGTATATGAAAATTATTAAGTAGTGCCAAAATTGTTTCTGGGGGGACAGATAGAGCTGGTATTTAGCTGGAATTATATAATTCAAATTATACTTTTAGTGTACTAAAATTGTAATAAACAATAAGTGTACTAAAAGAACTAAATAGTACTAAACATTGAAACACGAATATTAAATGAACTGGTAAACGCTTTGAAATTTGTTTTGAGGATTACTGCTGGGATTAGATCAAAATGGTTATGAAAATTCCAACTTAAAGTATATGAAATGCACGACATATTTCTATATGCCAATAATACCAACGGTATAGGTGAACAAGTAAGGCTACAACTGTAAAATTTTAGATAAGGGCCCAGTTTGAATAATTGTATTAAATATTGTACCAAAAACAATTGACACAACATTTAAAACAATTTTTCAAACCCAGGACGCGAAGGCGTTTTCTGTGTTTCTTACTGAAATCAAATAGTCAACATTTTTCTTTTTCTGAACGTTTTAGTTAAGTTTGGAACGTAGGCTAAAGTGAAAGAGTACTTACATAAAATTAAATATCAATTAACAACAATTAACAAAACATGTTCATACTTCACCCTTTCCATATCAAATATGTTTCATTTGTTTTTTATTCCCTTTCCGCGTAGCGGGCAATTTGCTTGTAACATAATAATCTGCTAAGAATCGACGCACAGTGTGTCCCAATTCAATATTTTGCGCCAAAAATTCCCAAAAACTTTACATGAAGGGGTAGAAAACATGCTAGCTAAGAGAGAAAAACAAAAATTTAATTGGTTGTACCGTTATAATTGAAGTAACGGTACCTATAACATGACCTTATTTTCGTTAAAACAAATACAAAAAAATCTCAAGGAAATTCGTCGATTTTGTGTGGACTATATTATTACGAGTTATTGGAATTTTTAATGGTTCTTTTTGCTATCCGATAGTACAAAACCTGACGTACTAAACTGTGCTTAGAAGTAAATGTATTTGCGTTCCCGTTCTGTAGAGTACCCTGTTTTGTGTTAAACATTTTTTTACGTGTATATTTTTAATTAGTTCTTTTTTAATAGGATATAACTAAAAAGTTCCACGGGGTTCCACTGTTGTAATGACACTCAAATATAGAGCAGTTCTCGAACTATCAATTTCTCAATAGAGTAATTGCGACCAAGTGCGACGCCGGGAAATAGGCCCCCTATAACGGTACCACCCGATATTATGTATTTTCAGGAATTTACCTACAATAATCAACCGATCTAGCTTAAAATTGAAATATAACGTTTTATACGAGTAAACTATCTCCTTCCCAAAAATTTTATATATAGGTCCACGTTTTCATGTAGCTCCCATATAACGGTACTGCCCGATTTTAGGTATTTTAGAGTTTTTTACTACATTTTCGGAACGAAGTCGCTACAATTTTGCATTTAGAGTTCCTAGTGGTCAAAAAACTTGCAAACAAAAAATTGTTGGCATAGGTCCACTTCTTTATAGAACTTTCATATAACGGTATCCCCGATTTTAGGTATTTTGGTGGTCAAATGTACATTTTCCGACCGAATTATATATTGTTTAATATTGACAAATATAATTTGCTAATATTTAACAAAATAAACACCGTATGGAATTAATAACGAGATTTCGAGTTATTTTGGGATGTCTGCTGCCTGGTAAATCAATACATTCAGACAAACGAACACTTATTCCATCGACTTTTGGTATCATCTAACCCGTTTATTTGTAGTTTAAGAAAGAACTCAAAAACTAAAGAACATAATTTAAACAGTCAAATAGCGTAAAAATGGCTAAGTAAGTATTCATCCATGAATTTGTTTCGTTCTATTTTTGTTATAGTATAATTAATTGAATTATTTTATGTTGCTAAAACACAAGTCTGTATTTGAGAATATAACGTTTTATGTTTCTATATCTCCAAAACGTATTTTAAATAACCCTAAGAAATTACTAATTCTTATTTAAATGTATCTATATTACACAAACTTTAAAATTTCGAAAAACCTTTTTTTTTCAATAAAATTCTATAGAAGACGTTGACCGAATAGCTTGTAGCTGCATGGAATAAAGGATCTATGTCTAATAAACATCTCCTCCAAATTACATTGCTCTATCTTTATCCCTTTAGAAAATATAGATTTTTGACACAAAACACCCATTTTGGACACCCTGTGCGACGTTAAATGGCCAACAATCTTAAATTAGAAGAATACTTCAAAGATTTTTTAAGAAACAATCTTTAACTCACAATTATACGACTTTTATGACGATTTTCAGCCAAAAACTGTTTGCATATTTTTTGTATATTTTTTTTTTTTGTATATTTTTGCATATTTTTTGCATGTTTTTGATATGACCCAATATTCAAAAAATTAACCCTTAAAACGTCTGGATCCAAAATTTGAGTACAATTAGATAAGAAATAAAAAACATGCACAAATCCGATGTCTATTTATGATCCTCCGCCACGGTATTAATTGTGTTAACGATTTTCCAAATACAAACTTTTGTATCCACATTTCGAAGCGAATATGTGACAAACAACAACCAAATACAAAAAATCGTGAGGTACCGTTACATTGGGGCTATATTAAATAGTGCTTATATACCGACAATTTTCTGTAGAAATTGTTTACCCCTACAACAAAACGTGGAAATTATGGACCTATTGTCATGAAATTGTATATGGAGCTGAGGTTTCTGTATAAACAGACACTTGTAGTTGTTGGTGATAATCGTAAAATATCTAGATGGCGAAATGTTTTATCAAAAAACAGGATTAATTTTGATATTGTAATTAAATTTTGATGTTACAACAAAGGTGACGCTTGTAATTCAATATAATCATCACAAATATTTTAGATCACTCTTACCTATTTTTAAGTTTTTCGCACCAGATACAATTTCTTCAAATAAAAGCCTTAGCAAGAGCATTTTTATTTTTCGATATTTCACGGTTCAGAAGGTATCTATGACACAGCACTGGCAACGTTGGAAAAGGTAATGACCAAACGTGACTAGAATTGATGTAAGGCTACCTAAGGTTGTTCATTATAATATTTATTTCTATATACATAGTAGTACAATTTTGCTAACTTAGCATACAACCAAATGCTTTAAAAAGTTCAAAATGTTAATGTTATTCTGAGTCGGTTAGCCATGTCCGTCTGCCCGTCTGAGCTAGGGAGCAATATCAATTCAAGTTGGAAGATGACCTATATCAGCCAATGATTTGGTATGGTCACCATATAACAATTTCTGAACACACTATCTGTATCTGTGAACAGATGACCATGCTCGTCACTCAAGGAGTGTGAGCTGCCGCGAAGTCATCAGACCCGTTCCCTTGTCAGATATTTCATTTTGAAGAATGAATTTCCCAATCAATCTTGGCATTAATATCTTCGTGATCACAACACCTCTCCATACAAAATAGTCAATGTAGCTACATATAACGGTACCTCCCGACTTTTCGGTACACATACATGTTATTTGACATTCGAGGTTCTCAGTGGTCACAAAACCTATCCTCCAAAAATCGTCAACGTGGGTCTATTTTTTTGGTGTAGGCCGCATATAACTGTACACGGAGGAAAAAGTATGCCTCTTTAACATACATATGTCCCAAATATATTTTGCATTAGACATATGCAAATATAGCAATATGTTTGGGTGCAAACAAATATTTGTTTAGATGAAATATAAATACAAACTCAAAATAAATGGTTGTGGTTTTTCTTTTACTGAAATGCATAGAAATACCAAACACAAAAAACAACAACAAATGCGTAGGTACATAAAAAATTCAAAATACAAGAAATACTGGCACACTTTTATAAAGAAAAACAAATTAAAACTACTAATTACACTGTACAACATATTTACGGTATTCTTGTGCAAACAATTTGAGCTGAGGATTTTTTGAAAAAACAGACCCAAACGACAAAAACCCTAGTTGGGATTTGTTGTGGCAGATCCAGCTTGGATTTTATGGCCCCATCTAAACATGGTGAAATATTGACTTTTTAATGCAATTCTGGGCTATATCTTTGAAACCTATGTGAATCTTCATCTGACCTCTGAAGCAAATTTGTAGAAAAGGGCAAGAACAAAATATTTGCAGAAACAATGAACTCGAAAAACTACATTTATTGCCTCAAATTTTATAAAATATCGAAAATTTCCATAATTTGTATCCATTTTGCACCATATCTCCAAAACCGTTAATTATTCCCTACACCATTATGTGGAAAGGGTATTATAAGTTTGTTTTGGTAAAAATTCATGTAACACCGCGAAATATTCGTCGGAGGCCCCCAATGTGGTATACCAATCTTCATATCTCGACGAGATAAAGCGATTTTGAGATGTGTGTCCGTCCGTCCGTCTGTCCGTTATAAATTGTAATCAAACTCCAGGCCGCAATTTTGGACCGACCGTCACGAGATTTTGTATGGAGGTGGGGCACAGACCAGAATAGATCCCTATTTTTATTGGTGATGATCGTGAAATATTTAGCGGGTGAAATGGACCAAAATTAAAATATTTATACAATTTTGTAGCGGCTCTGTTGGTCGCAATAATAGTCCGATCAACGCCAAATTTTACATATGGTAAGAGTATATGACAAAGAAGAAGCTTGCAATTTGATATGGCGATCAGATGATATTTAGAGGGTTGAATGTACCACAACTTCTGTGTGAAAATTGTGAAAAATTTTAATATACGGCTTATTCTTTATTCCTGTAAGAGACATTCCGGGCAAGTAAGCTATACTTGAAAGAGGAACGCTTGACCTTTCTATTGATGTTAATATACCCTGTTATTTGTTTGTAGTGTAATCGCGAAATTTTGCACGAGGTAAGAGTTTAGGTAGAAGAAGATGCCTACAATTTTGGATGATGATCTGATATTATTTAGCGGGTGAAATGGACCATGACTTTTGTGTGAAAAATAAAAATATATATTTTTGTGATATATTTTATATCCTGGAGGGCATATACCGGCAAAGTAGCCTACATATGGAAAAAATTACTGACTTTTCCCCCTTATGCAAACTGCATTAACATACCTGCTAAATAACGGGCCTACTGCCTAATATATAATGGGTTTTGTGTAGAGAACCACATTTTCCCATTCCAAGTTTTTGCATTATTGTAAATTACATGTAGCCCTAGTATTTTAACTGTCCAATTGGATTCTTATACATACATTGCAACCCACCTTTTTTCAAAACGATTGCCCAGCCAGCCAATATCGAATTTTCAACGATGGCAAAATACCCTTCAGTATTGTTGCCGACATTTGCTGAATATTTCAGCCATTTAAAACTTCTCTACAAGTGGTGTCTTAGGACAAGCCGTTCGGACTCGGAGATAAACTGTGGGTCCCATATCATTGAGCTAATATGAATCGGGGTACACTCACTCAATGATATAAGAGAAGTCTCCCTTGTCCCTTCTGTGATGTTTGTGAAACAATTATTATATTATTATTTCAGGTTGGTGTAATACGGTGCCAAAATCCGCAAAGTTATTTCTTGCAATAAGTTCATTTGTTCCACAAAGAAATTTTGATTTGTGGAAAGCTAATTACCAGGGGTAGTGGTGTAGGGTATCGCATGGTCGGCCCCGTTCGACTATAGCCTTGACTTACTTGTTTTCCAATGGTTAGTTATTTGAAAACAGTTAGGCCACTGCATGTAGAATTATATGTTGAAATATTTAATCAACTCCACATGTTCAAGGTAAAAAAGGAATAGGAAAAATAAAACCATCAAACTGTTGTCATTGTTTAAGGCGATGAACTTTATTGAAAACCAAACTTAATTAAATATTTAAATAATTGGAAAATCTAATGCAATTGAAATAATCGTCATAACCCGACTTAGGTTTTTATGCAAAGAAAATTTCACCACGCCCACGTTTACACCCACTTTTTCGAATGTTCAATTTTAATATTTTCTACAAAAACTACTGAACCGATTTTCCTGAAATTGCCAGGCTACAAAATTAGTCGAATTCCGGAAGGGGCGGGGTACTTCCCCTATGCCCTATTTCTTTAAAAATGATATATAAATAAAAATCATGTGGGTTCGTATCGTCGGCTTTCCTTTTTCAAAAAGCATCTTGGTCAGTAAGCCCGTCTCTAACGTGAAATTAAATAAAAATTTATAAAAATGACCTTCGCCTAATAGGCTAAATTTTCAAATAAAAATAAAAAATCAGCTTGAGCCTGGCTGGGGTTCGAACCCACGTCCTTGAAAAACACATGGAATAAAGTGTTGTCACGGCGTGTTAGTGTTCAGAACCAAACTCATAACTTTCAAAGGCTACGCTAAGCGTTTCTCATGAAGGCCATTCAAAGATTTGAAAAAATGCAACTTTCTAAAAAATAATTTGCATTTGAAAGAGGAAAAAGTTAGGTGATAGCGAAGCCGCCCCATAATCGATTTGTCTGAGGGGCCTTCCTAAACCAAAGGCGAAACATGTCATGGCACACAGTGGTGGTTGTAAGGGTTCGTATCGATGGATTTCCTTTTTCAAAAAGCATCTTGGTCAGTAAGCTTGTCTTTAACGAGAAATTAATTAAAAATCACGACATTTGCAAAATTTCACATTTACAAAAATTACGAATGTTGAGGTTGGGTACCTTTCCCACGCCTTTCTTTAAAACGCTATATGTATGTATAATCCAAACTTATGATTTGGAGCCAAAATAAATATATTATATCTAGAAAACTGATTACCATTCCCACTCTTTTCAATACATATTTTCCAAAACCACTGAACATAATTTCATGAATTTTTTTACAAATGTTCAAGAATGTCGCGTGGCCCAAAATGCTTTATATTTGTAGACGAATTTCGGAGGCCTATTGTTTTCTAATCGCTATATTTGCTAAACGTATGAGTGCATCGGCTTGCAAATTGCGATGGTCGGGGGCGCGATTAAGAATAACGATATATTTACAAATTTCCTTAAATGGTGAGGTTCAACGGTCCATCAGACATGAAAAACTAAAACATATAAGTCTCAATAAGCTGGAGAATTAGACTTAATTTTTTTGATCTTTTAGCCTTATTGTAAAGACATGGGACGTGGACCATAATAAATCCTAAGCAGCATCAATGGGCACAAAATTCGAAAAAAGTCCATAACAGAGAACAAGTAAAAAACCATTAAGTTCGGCCGGGCCGAACTTTTCATACCCTCCACCATAAAATATTCATTCCTGTACCCAACTTTAAGTGAGTACGTTAAAATATCAGATAATGTGCATAAAATGCTTCATTCGGGAGGCCCTTTTTTATGGTGCCTATATCTAACTGTTGACAATTTTTGGTGGGCTAGAAATTGGGAGGTACTGTTATATAGGGGTTATAATAAAACATGGGCCTATGTTGACAGTTTTTGATGGGAGCCTTTAATGTCAAATAACTCCTAATTCGGTTAAAAAATTTAGCTAGAATCCTCAAAATATCGAAAATCGGTACATAACGTGGGAACTTCAAATGTCATTAACAGCTAGTTCGGAAGTATCTGGGCTATACGAAAATATGAACTTAAATGAACAATTTTTGTTGCAGAATTTTTGTTGACTTTTAAATTTAAAATTACAGAAAGTTCGTCCAAAAAATAAAGCTAAGGTACGGAAAATCGGGAGGTTTGTTTTGGGGCTATACAAAAACATGGACCTACGTTCGGTTCAACATTTTAAGTAAAATCCTCAAAGTACCGAAAATAGGGAAGTATTGTTATATTGGGGCTATGTTGAAAATTGTTGATGCAGATGTGTGGGGACCACTACAACCTTCAAATGTCAAATTACAGTTAGTTCTGTTAAAAATTGTAGCTAAAATTGCCAAATTACTGAAAATTGGGAGGTACCGTTACATGGGAGCTATATCCGAACATGGACCTATGTTGACAATTTTTGATGGAGAGGTGTTGTGACCACTAAGAACTTCAAATGTCAAATTAATGCTTGTTCGGTTTAATATTGTAGCTAAAATCATAAAATTACTGAAAATCGGGAGGTACCGTTATATGGGGGCTTTCTTGACAATTTTTGGTGGAGAGGTGTGGTGACCACTAACAATTTCAAATGTCAAATGTTCAAATTACAGATAATTCGGTTAAAACTTGTTGGTAAAATTCTCAAAATACCTGAAATCGGGCGGTAACGTTATATATGGGGGCTATTCCAAAACATGGACCTATGTCCACTAGTTATATAAGTTTATTGACATTTAAGAACCCTAAATGTCAATTGATAGCTAAATCGGTCTGAAAATGTAGATAAAAACGTCAAAATGCCGTAAATCGGGGGTACCGTTATATGGGGGCTATACCAAAAGTTGGACCTAGGTCCACAACTTTTGTTATTTAAGTTTAGTTACACTTAAGAACCCTAAATGTAAAATTATAGCTATATCGGTCTGAAAATGTAGCTAAAAACGTCAAAATACCGCAAATTGGTGGGGGGGGGGTCCGTTATATGGGGGCTATACCAAAACGTGGACCTATGTCCACAAGTTTTGTCACATATGTTTATTGACATTTAAGAACTTCAAATGTCAAATTATAGCTAAATCGGTCTGAAAATGTAGCTAAACCCGTCAAAATACCGTAAATCGGGGGGTACCGTTATATGGGGGCTATACCAATACGTGGACCTATGTCCACCACTTTTGTTATATAAGTTTATTGACTTTTAAGAACCCTAAATGTCAAATTATAGCTAAATCGGTCTGAAAATGTAGCTAAACCCGTCAAAATACCGTAAATCGGGGGAACCGTTATATGGGGGCTATACCAAAACGTGGACCTATGTCCACAACTTTTGTTATATAATTTTATTGATACTTAAGAACCCTAAATTTCAAATTATAGCTAAATCGGTCTAAAAATGTAGCTAAAAACGTAAAAATACCGCAAATCGGGGGGTACCGTTATATGGGGGCTATACCAAAACGTGGACCTATGTCCACAAGTTTTGTCACATATGTTTATTGACATTTAAGAACTTCAAATGTCAAATTATAAATCGGTCTGAAAATGTAGCTAAACCCGTCAAAATACCGTAAATGCGGGGGTACCGTTATATGGGGGCTATACCAATACGTGGACCTATGTCCACCACTTTTGTTATATAAGTTTATTGACTTTTAAGAACCCTAAATGTCAAATTATAGCTAAATCGGTCTGAAAATGTAGCTAAACCCGTCAAAATACCGTAAATCGGGGGGTACCGTTATATGGGGGCTATACCAATACGTGGACCTATGTCCACAACTTTTGTTATATAAGTTTATTGACTTTTAAGAACCCCAAATGTCAAATTATAGCTACATCGGTTTGAAAATGTAGCTAAAACGTCAAAATACCGTATATCGGGGGGTACCGTTATATGGGGGCTATACCAAAACGTGGACCTATGTCCACAACTTTTGTTATATAATTTTATTGATACTTAAGAACACTAAATTTCAAATTATAGCTAAATCGGTCTAAAAATGTAGCTAAAAATACCGCAAATCGGGGGGTACCGTTATATGGGGGCTATACCAAAACGTGGACCTATGTCCACAAGTTTTGCTATATATGTTTGTTGACACTTAAGAACCCTAAATGTCAAATTATAGCCAAATCGGTTTGAAAATGTAGCTAAAAACGTCAAAATACCGTAAATCGGGGGGTACCGTTATATGGGGGCTATACCAAAACGTGGACCGATATAGCCCATCATCGAACTTGACCTGCCTGCAAACAAAAGACGCATTTTCCCAAAATTTCAGCGTCCTATCTCTATTTTTGTGGATGCTAGAGTGATTACCACAGACGGACGGACGGACGGACGGACGGACGTGCTCAGATCGACTTAGAATTTTACCCTGATCAAGAATATATATACTTTATAGGGTCGCAAATGAGTATTTCAATGCGTTACAAACGGAAAAACAAACTTAATATACCCTCCATACTATGGTGGAGGGTATAAAAAAGGTTAGATACAAAATCTGTTGATAAATTTAAAATCCTCCTCGGTTTGACAATGGACCGAAGAAGTGAAGTAGAAAATATCTATTTTTGAATTGTCAAGCATAAAGTCCATAAAAAGTTGCCATTAAAACTCATTACGACGGGTCAGCAACGCGGACCCCGGTCTGCTTGCAATATAATAAAAAATGCACAAACGTGTAACGCTTTTACACAATGTGGTATGCAAAACATTTAGTGAGAAATGAGGAAAACTATTAACTTGAGCATACCAAATTGCAATCAATACAGCACTGCTGCAAACATTTGCCATTGAAATGCTTAATTCAATTTTTATACATTTCTGAACAATTGCAAAATCTTAAAATAGATTCTTGTCCTTTGATTACACTGTACAACAAAATTGAACTTTTTTTAAAATTACAAGCACAGATTATGAAAGAGGACCGAAAACAAGAAGACACGTGTACCGGCGTTTTACGTCGGGAATAGAGATGGGCGCGTGCCTAAAAAATTAGGCACGAACATGCACGAACACGGACTAAAATTTGTATGCACATTCACGCACAAACACGGCGTTTTTCGAGAAGGCACGAACACGCACACTCACGCACGAAATTACAAAAAAGGAGAAATGTGCTAGGTGCTTTTAAAAAACATTCATATGTACTTCTAATTTTTCTATTTTTATTTAAAAACATTATTTTGTCCAAGTTAGAACTCAAAAGTCTAGTACGCCTTTCGTTGAGAATATTTCCAGATGTGGAAAAAAATCTCTCGCTGGTTGCTGAGCTGACGAGTATAGCCAAAAAATTCCTGGCTATTTGTTTTTAATATTTTAGGCTAGCAAACGCCCGCTACGTCGTATGCGGAAAGGGAACAAAATATATATAAAC